>NC_140538.1:18729167-18904167 GCF_057382185.1 Mchenga conophoros
TCTTTGTTTACCCTCATAATGTCAGGTCTTCTGTTTCTGGTTCTGTGGTCAATGCATGGCGGAGATGCCTGAGGTTGTGTGGCTTCCTTAGTGGGACATTGCCCTGAATATAGGGCAGGGCGTTGTCAGGCTCTGTCTGACTCGAACCTCTGCGCTTTTCTTGCGTAAAACTATTGAAAGGTAAACTGAGTCACACACGGCCTCCTCAAAGTGTGGCAAAGCCTCATAAATCTCTAGTAAACCCCTTCACCCAGTGCATCTCACCGATGATCGGTCCAGTGTGTTGCACAGATAAAAATAAATATTGAAGAAATATTTATTACTTCATGTGATTTAAATGATTTCTTAACAGGTTTCTCTTTGTTTTGTTTGTTGATTTCTGCAAGACCATTGGCACACACTGAATAAGCTGCAACTAAACTCTCCAGTATTTTTTTTTTTTTTTTTCCTGAGGCTTGCATAAAAGTAAACCCAAAATGCTGACATCAGAGTTTTTGAACCCTGCCAGCTCAACAACACCCTACCTTTTACTCCTTACACGCACACAGGCAGGGATTTTGTTAAGTGTGGTTTGGCTGTGTGAGCTCATTGTTTTGAGATGGAAATGCCAGAGGACTGGGGTCGCACTCAAACATATAGGCATGACCGTCTGCAAATATTGCAAGTTTAAGTTAGAGGACACATTTCTACACAATCTTTGTTTCTTAGTAGAAGAAAATCGTGGCCCTTCCTTAATTTGGTTGTTTTTATTTCCAGATAACTTGGTCGACATTTTTACTAAAACGAATGTGGGCTAAGGGAATTCTTTGAAAAATAGCAGTCTGAAAATATTCTTTTTAATTATCTCCTGAAACAGTTTTATAGTTTTAATATGCAAATAAACAAACGGATCATCAGCTTAAATAAAGGTATTCATATACATATGATTACATGTGTATATGAATACAGAACAATAACTAGGAACATTGACAAGTCTCAAGTCCTCAATTCTCAGCATCCACCTCATAAGTCAGATGAGTCCATGGGTCTGTATTTTAAGAAATATGGCACAGAGATGTGAGGGAATACATCTTTTTACCTGTCATCTGTGTGGTGCTGGTACCATTGGAAGTGATTCTCCATATGTCTCTGTGTTTGCGGATCTCCTGAACTTTACAGCTGTAAAAACCCTGGTCCGACCCAGTCACGCTGAGAATCCGCAACTGGTACACCTCTCCCTCCGTTTTCTCGTGCAGATGAAACTTTGGTTGTGGGAAACGGTAGGTGTAGTTCCCATACAGCTTCCTTCTCCTTAAGCCCATCTTTACAATCAGAAACTGCGGGTGGTCGAGTACGGGAGGAGAGTTGGGTGGAAGGGAAGCAGGAGGCACAGGAGTAGGAGCGGTTAGAGGAGAGAAGAACCAGTGAAGAATCAGGACACTCGTGGTCCTCTTCCTTTGAGATACCAGACAGGACAGTGTCAGGTTGTCGTTCTCTGTTGCCAAGACGACAGGCCCAGGGGTCACTGTCACATTAAGAGCATGGCATACCTCTGTTGACAAAAAAAACCACAAACGCTTTTGGTTATATATGCACAAATGTATACAGCTTTCATTTTAATTCGATTTTGTACATATATCATTTAGTTTCAATCTACTCAGTATGTTCCTTTTCCAAAATGTCTGCTTCTGTTACTGTGTAATACTTTCCGAGTAAGATATCTAGGTAAATGTGTGTCAGAATAAAACTAAATCAAACCATAAGCCTCACAGAACGCTTATATGACTCAATCCTTCTTTCGAAATTAGTAATAAACGAGTTAAAAGTTTGTCTGCTGTCACAGCTTCAAACAATCACTGGTTCTATTTGTGCATCTTCCCATGATTGTATGTGTATTCACTCTCTTTTAGCAAGGAAGCGTAAAAGCACTGCGAAAGAAACAGCTAAAGTATGACTTTACTTTCTTGGATGTGCTCTTGGTTTAGTCTGCTGTGAGCCAGGGCAGAGACAAAGGGGTCTGGACACAATATGTGTGACCAGACAGGCAAAGAATAGCTACAGGTGGGAAACATTCATCCTCGGTATGGAACAACCCAGAACAGGCAAGGAGAAACATGGAAGGATAACAGGGACCATCTGGTCTTCCATGCTGCTTTTGCTTAATTTTTTCTTTTCTTTTCTTTCTTTTTTTTTTTTTTTTTTTTGGTCTTGTTTGTTGGGGAATCTCCCTTAGGCTCTCTGGGGCTTGTCTAACACTATTTAATGTGGCAACAAAAGCAGCTGAAGTACTTCAAACAACATTATGCACAGCTGAAAAAAAAATATAGGACATAAAACACGAGTTGTAAGTCTGCTTCACAGCAGTTTTTAGGACACAAATTATATGTAAAAACTATACTGAGGTTTTCTCTGATCACAGACAACAAACCACCCTAACGCCACAACTGGTTGTTTTTTTTTTTCTCTTTTTTTTTGTAAACAACTTTTCTGCACCACACTATTAACACAATAACAAATGCACTAGCAAATTGTGATTATTTTAGATATGATGACCTCTAGATGCTAACTGTAGTTGTATGCTTTCTATTATTTCCTTACCAAAGGTCCATAATGCACTGAAACTTTGACGATGGTGTGTGATGACAGCTCAAGTTACAACTCAAACACATATTGCCTCTTTTACGCCTGCTTGCTCACTTTCTCATTGCTGTATGCTGCAGTAAAGAAGGCACACTTACCTGTGACCAGAGCCTTAGTCAGGACAAGGATCACTACAGAGAAGTACATTTTCCACAGTCAGTGAATCCATAAACCCAGACAACTGCACAGCAACTTACACAAGCAGCTACATTCAAAACAGAGCCTGACTGCACAACCCACCAGAGCCCTTACCCACCATTAACTCTTCTCCTCTTTCTCCTCTTTTCTGTGTAATATGAAACAGTAAAGGCTCTGTTCCCACTTAGAAACTCCCACTCTCTCCCAGTACTCTCTGCCTCCCTCTCCCTGTGGCTGTCTCTCTCACTCTCTTTCTCTTGTGTGTCCTGCAAAACGTAGGAAATGTCATTTCCTGTGTTCTGAGTGTGTCCTGGACCGTGGCCCAAAACCCCCAGAACTCCAAAGTGATGGTCAAGTCTCGTGGTTTGTGTGCACGCGTGTGTGTGACATTGTGTGCAGTTCTAAGAAGCATACACAGTAAACTGCTGAAAATGCATTTCCATCACCTCAGTCACCAGGAATAATGCTCATCTTGCATCTCGGAGTAAAGGCCAAATGCTGATGTTTATTTGTGTGAGGTTCATATTTTTGTGTATGTATGCATGTGTTTATGCATTTATGTTGAGGCACATTTGTCCCCGTGTGTGTGTGTGTGTGTGTGTGTGTGTGTGTCTGTACTGGGACCTCTCCCAGCTGCTGGACAGAGTGGCATGGGTTTGTCTCTGGCTGTGGTTGTCAGACTGTCCCAGTGGTATGAAGCCTGCTGCTTTATTGGGCAGGCTAAACTGCTGAGGCAGGGCTTCTGCTGGCGCTTTGAGCTCTGCCAAAGCCAAATGGAATTACACAACAGATTTAACCCTTAGTCGTATGTAGTGTTCTCTTAAGAGGAACTGAGTCTGTGGGAATCTACTGGTTTGTTTGTTTGTTTGTTTGGTTTTTTTTTTAAAAAACAGACAGCTGTAATATAAGGTTAAGCCACAGTACAAGTTTTATAAATTGAGGATCATGTGTTAAAATGATACTTCTGATTTTGACTTCTTAACAAAATCTTGTGTTCAGGGTTTCCTTCAGGTTTTTCTCTTCCCAGGTCTTAAGTTCAGGTCTTTGCTCCAGCAGATGAAGCACTCTGCTCTGCCCCACAGTGGTCAAAGCAGGTTACTGCTTCTCAGGGGATCAGCTGTATGGTTATGTTAAACTGGAGAGTATAGGCATGCATTCTCACCACAGCACCGTACATTTAATTGGAGTGTGTGGATCAAGGGAAATAAAAGAAGGCACATTTTCACACTCTCGTGGGTATAATATTAAAAGATTTAAACATTTGGATTGCTTCATACAGTAAAAAGGACACAAAATAAATGCCATCAACAAAGTGTTATTTTCCTTTATCTCTCAGGACATATTACTGCACATTACAATAGCACATTGTAATTGTCTTATGCAATCATAAAAAGACTCTTCATTTTGAATCACTCAGGCCCAGGGTACATTTCAGAAGTCAGAACAAGATGTCATTATATTACATTATATTATGGTTGTAAAATAAAATCAGCCTCTTGCATGAACCTTTTTATCTTTTCCTTTTGGGTTATTTCTAACTTTTACAAAGAGGTTTAAAATACACCGTGATGAGAAATTATTAATCGATTATTATCTGATTCAGCCCATTTCACGCTACTGTTTCACAGCAACCAAACAATTTTTACAAACATTCAGCTATAAAAATAGACTACTGTATGATATTAATTCTTAAAAACAGCAACAGCCACATCACCATTTTTTCACTTCATACATGGCTGAATTAAAAAACTATGCTTCTGAATCTCAAAATCTCCAATTTGTGCTTAAAGGTAAAGCAGGCTTGTCAGTAGCAAAAGTTTTTCCAAACAACTTTTGATATACCGTATGATATATAATAAAATGCAGTTAGGTTGAACAGGCAGTGCTAATGACACTGTTTACACAAGAAGCATAGCTTAGCTTCTCACATTCAAAGTCAAATGGAATGGTGAACTCTGTAAAACAAGTAAATCAACAGCGAATCTCCAAAAGCAGAAACAATATAACAGTTTGCTATAGAGACTTATTAAAACTACAAACCAAAAACATTCTGAGACTATTTTCACTTGAAAAAGTCATTTGCAACCACTTAAAATCATGTATATTATGATCCATTCACTCTTTACTTTATTAAATATTTAATATCAGTTTTTACTCTCACCAATCAGACACCTCCATAAAGTCCTCCAGTTCACTCATAGCTATTATATCACGAGGATTATATTGCGAGTGGGCTGAGTTATCATTTTCACAAACTGAGCTTCCTGCTAGCTGGCTGTTTGTGTCACACTCTGGGAACGGCTCATATGAGCCATGTGTGCTGTAAATTGTGTTATATGTTTTGTCTTTGTCATTAACCGTGTCCATGTACGGGGTCTTCTCTGGACTGTAGCGATGCCCTTCAGAGTTTTGTCCCAGTTCAAAAGCCTGATGTCCAGGCTGCTGGTTCTGGTGGAGAGTTGCAGGAACCTGCGACTTGTTGGGATGCAGGGAATTGATACTTGCAGGCTGGTAGTGTTGGGGATAACCGTGGGACCCTTGATAAAGCACAAAGGGTTTGCCAGCAGGAAAAGTCTGGGAGAAGGGCTGTTGCTGGGACTTGATCTGCATCTCAGGCTGTGGGCATGTTTGCTGGGGTTGAGGTTGTGAGATGCTCTTGCCAGACTCGCGCACATTCAGTTGGATATACTTTCCTGTCTGTGGGTCAAAGAAAGTCTTCTTTTTCACTTGAACAGGCAGGTCCACTACAAAATACTGACCAGAACCGGGGTCTTGCAGCACCTTGCGCTGGGTCAGAGGGTAGGCCTGGGGATAGCTTGACTCTACATGATACTGTGTCACTGGAGCTGGGTGGTGGGCTTGGTGGAAAGTGGGAGAAGAGGGAACATGAGCAACAGTCTTAGGAGCAGCAGTATGGGAAGCAGGGCCAGTAGCATAATGAGACACACCAGGGAGGGAAACGGCGGCAGTATGAGGGATAGAAATAGGACCAGTGGCATGAGGGGAAGCGTGGAAAGAGTGGTGTTCTGTATGGGTGGAAGGCAAGCTGGACCCTGACACAGGAGCATTAGCAAGGGAGACAGGTGAGGAAAAATGAGGGGAAGCCATAGCATGGCGATTAGAGGATCGTACCTCAGTGGATGAAGAGGAACGAATAGTGGAGACATCTTTCTCAACTCCAGAAAGGCTGTCTGCGCCAACTTTGGACAACTCTTTCTTCATTCTCCGGGTAGTTAGCCTTTGAGCCCTCCGTAGGGCTTTCTCGCTCTTTGGGGGAACAGCTGGAGGCTTGCCCAAAGAACGGGACACATCACTGCTGAAGCTACATGCTGATTCTGGTCTCTCGTAGTCATAAAGACCTCGTATGTCTGCAAGGTCTGCTGCACTGGTGGCAAAACTTTCCACATCTTCAGACATATTGCTGATAAGAGAGCGTGAGTCATCTTCCTCCATAGCAATGCTTCTCCTGGAATAGGGCCTATAATGAGGGATAGGGGCTGAGTGATCCTGTGGTGAAGATGCTGACTGGAAAGTTGAAGATTCACTGACAGCAGTGAGTCTATTTAAACCTGTGTGATGCTGGACAGGAGTTCCAGCACTGTGTCTTATTTTCTCCTGTCCTTCCTCTCTTTTCTCTAATCCCCTGTCACTGGGTGAACCCACCCGGACATCGTCTCCAAAGCTCTTATAGAATCGTGGCTTAACCGATTTGGTGGAAGCGGAACCTCTGAAGGTGTTGTCCTTTACTCTGAACATTAAGGGCTTGACTCCTAGAGCAGGTGAGGAAGTGTTGGATCGGGGCAGAGATGGAGCTGGAGATGCAGGGGCATGGGGTCTATAAGATCTCGTGTGGGACCCGTGGGACTCAGTTGACTCATTTTCTGATAGATTGTTTCTTTGTTGGGAGGGTGAAGGGGAGCATAGTTGCCTTTCTCTTTGTTTTGTCTCTGATTCTGTTGAAGTAATGGCATAGTACTGGAGAGCATCCACCTGTGCTACTCTTTTTTCCTCTCTCCGATTATCTCTCACCTTCTCACTGTCAGCTGTTACCTTTTCTTCTTCCCTCTTGTTAGCCTTGATGTTATTCTCTCTTTGAGCTAGCATGCCTTCTTTTTCCACTCTCATCTCATTTTTCAGTGCTTCTTGGCTGTTTTCATGAAGTTTAGGTCTCTCGTTGGCTTGCTTTTCTTCCTTTATGATGTTTACTCTTTCTACAGCTCTTATTTCTGCCTCCCCTGTTTGAGTTCTCATCCATTCTTCCTTTTTCTGCCTTTGTCTCTTTTGCTCTTCCATTTGTATCTGTTCAATCCTTTCCTCTTCTGAAATATGCAAAACTTTATCTCCTTCTCTTGGTTTTCTTTTATTGTCTGCCTCAGTATTGGCAAGTATCTTCTCCTCAATCTGTCGTTGTTCCTCAATCAAAGCTGCTTTCCTCTGTTGAATCTCCTGAAATGCTCTCCTTTGTTGCTCTCTTTGAGCTACTCTCATCTGTAGCTCTTCTTCTGCAGCTCTCTGTAGCTTTTCTTGTGTAGTTTTCCTCTGTTGCTCTTCTTGTGCAGCTCTTCTTTTCAGTTCTTCGGCAGCCCTTTGTTTTTCTTGTGCTACTCTCAGTTGCTCTTCATGCACAGCTCTTCTTTGTTGCTCGTCTTGTGCAGCTCTCCTTTGTTGCTCTTCTTGTACAGCTCTTCTCTGTTGCGCTTCTTGTGCAGCTCTCCTTTGTTGCTCTTCTTGTGCAGCTCTCCTTTGTTGCTCTTCTTGTGCAGCTCTCCTTTGTTGCTCTTCTTGTGCAGCTCTTCTTTGTTGCTCTTCTTGTACAGCTCTTTTCTGTTGCTCGTCTTGTGCAGCTCTCCTTTGTTGCTCTTCTTGTGCAGCTCTTTTTTGTTGCTCGTCTTGTGCAGCTCTCCTTTGTTGCTCTTCTTCTGCAGCTCTTTTCTGTTGCTTTTCTTGTGCAGCTTTCATTTGTTGCTCTTCTTGTGCAGCTCTTCTTGTAAGGTCTTCAGCAACCCACTGTTTTTCTTCTTGTGCTATTCTTAGTTGCTCTTCATGCACAGCTCTTCTCTGTTGCTCTTCTTGTGCAGCTCTCCTTTGTTGCTCTTCTTGTGCAGCTCTTCTCTGCTGCTCTTCTTGTGCAGCTCTCCTTTGTTGCTCTTCTTGTACAGCTCTTCTCTGTTGCTCGTCTTGTGCAGCTCTCCTTTGTTGCTCTTCTTGTGCAGCTCTCCTTTGTTGCTCTTCTTGTGCAGCTCTTTTCTGTTGCTCGTCTTGTGCAGCTCTCCTTTGTTGCTCTTCTTCTGCAGCTCTTTTCTGTTGCTTTTCTTGTGCAGCTCTCCTTTGTTGCTCTTCTTGTGCAGCTCTTCTCTTCAGTTCTTCTTCAACCCTCTGTTTTTCTTCTTGTGCTATTGTTTGATGCTCTTCATACACAGCTCTTCTCTGTTGCTCTTCTTGTGCAGCTCTCCTTTGTTGCTCTTCTTGTGCAGCTCTCCTTTGTTGCTCTTCTTGTACAACTCTCCTTTGATGCGCTTCTTGTGCAGCTCTTCTTTTCAGTTCTTCTGCAGCTCTCTGTTTTTCTTCTTGTGCTCTTCTTAGTTGCTCGTCTTGCACAGCTCTTTTTTGTTGCTCTTCATACACAGCTCTTCTTTGTTGCTCTTCTTGTGCAGCTCTTTTTTGCTGCTCTTCTTGTGCAGCTCTTTTTTGCTGCTCTTCTTGTGCAGCTTTTCTTTGTTGCTCTTCTTGTGCAGCTCTTTTTTGCTGCTCTTCATACTCAGCTCTTCTTTGTTGCTCTTCTTGTGCAGCTTTTCTTTGTTGCTCTTCTTGTGCAGCTCTTTTTTGCTGCTCTTCTTGTGCAGCTCTTTTTTGCTGCTCTTCTTGTGCAGCTCTCTGTTGCTCCTCTATTCTTCTGTTCTTCTTTTCCTCAATTTCTTTCATTCTCACTTTTTCTTCTCTTTGTTCTGCTCTAATATCCTCTTCTTTCTGTTTGAATTTTGTTTCTTCATCTGATCTCTCTGCTTCCCTCTGCTTCTCTCGCCTCTCCTTGATCTTAATAGCTACGGCCTCACGCTCTTTTGCTCTCCTCTCCTCTTCTCTCTGAGTGGCTCTCCTCTCTTCTTCAGCCAGAGAAGCTCTACTCTCATCCAATATATGCTTTATTTTCATGTCTTCTTCTCTTTTTATCTCTTCAGACATGAATGCTTGCTCTTCTTCTAATTGTTTTTTCGTACGCTGCTGCTTTGCTATGATTATTCCATGCTGAGTTTCAAGACTTTCTTCTTTTAGTTTTTCTGTCCTCTCATCGTCAGTCTTAGGCCCCAGGTCTTTATTTTGATGTTTTTCAAATCTCCCATCTTGCATTTGTTGGGTAAAATTTTCTTTCCTGTTGCGCATTTGCTCCATGGTTGGATGTAGAGAGTCGTTAACTACAAAAGATGATGTTGCTGGTTGCAAAGAATGACTATTTGGCTGACAAACGGTTTGATCTTCTTGGTATCCCTTTTGGGAGCCAGCTTCAGATATTTGTATTGTCTGAGTTTTTGGTGAATGGTTCCTTTCTTTGTGTTTGGTATATTTTGCTGCATTGTCTGCCGGGCTTTTCTTCACTTTGGAATCTTGTCTTTCTTTTTCTCCCAGTTTGAACATCCCTGTTCTTTGATGCTCTTTGTCTGTGATGGGAAATACTAGTAGTTTGGGTACTTTATTCACCTTAGCACTCATTTCTGTCTTATCTGGCAAACTTTTCTCTTTTACAGAGTTCTCATGTGGGTCAGTAGTAAACACAGGACGTCTGCTATGACGGGTCTGTATTAGTGGAAAGAATCCTTCCTTTTTGTTGGGTGGGTATTCCTGAAAAGTATTTGCTTCTCTGTCCTCTGAAACAATTACTTTTAACCTTGCATAGTCTGCAATTGCTGATATCTCTGGTGTTGTGGATAGCTTTCCTTTTGGTTTTGTTTTAACTTCAGGTTTTTCTTGAAATGTGCTCTCCCTTGCTGGGAATGAATTTCTTGAACTTTGTCTTTCGGTTGCCGATACAGTGGAGTGGTTCTCAGTTTGTTTTCTAATGTGATTAGCTTGTTCTGCCTTAGCATTTTCATTATTATTCCATCTCTTCCTAGATCTGTCTGTCTGTTTTGATTCTAGCTTATCTTCTGCGTCCCAATTTTTCCTTTTAGCATCTTCATCTTGAACTGTACTTGAATCGGTTGTTTTTCTTTTACTTTGATCCACAGTGAACACAAAGGCTTCAATCTTTCCTTCATTGTGTGTTTCATTGCTGGCAGCTGTTCTGTTTGGTGGTAACCCTGGAAGTCCCCTTCCCTCTGATGCATCTCTATCAGTTTTGCTATTGTACTGTGGCTCATTACTGGTTTCTGTTATCCCTTGTACTTGAAAGTAGTCTCCATTTGCTTGTTGTTCACTTGATTCACCCACCAGTTCCTCACATTTCTTTACTTTTTCAAGCTCTTCATTCTCAGATTGAGTATTCTCGCTTGTTGCATTGTTGCTATTCTGTTGATTGCTAAATTTCAGCGAATCAGACAGTTTTCTAACACTGGACAGCACATGTGTGTCATCAGAACTAGATCTCTCAGTGCATGCTTGTTCTTCTGTGCTTAAAGTGATAACTTTTTCTTGGCAACTAGATGATGTAACTTCTTTCTCTTTATTACCTTGCACTCGATCAAATGGCAAAGTTGCACCATCTTCTTTTCCAACTATCGCCATGTTATCCGTCTCAGTTACTGATGGTACAACTCTGATGGCGATGCTGTCAATGTGCACGTTATCGTTCTCTTTTTTATTATCCCTGATTTGGTTGTCATTATATTGAAATTTGTGTGATCCATGTGTGTTTTCATTTTTGAATAACTTGTTGGAAGGACTGGTGTTTAACATTTTTGGAACTATAGAGTCATGTTTGTTTTCCTCAAGTAGCGGTGCTGTTTTGCCATCTACATTGCTGATGCTGGCCTGATTGTCCACATTTGTCATATCTTCTTTCAGAACTTGCTTAGCGACCTGCTTTATCAGCATTTCAGCATCATTCATGTTGTTGATTCCAGTGTTCACTGTTGTGACAGCTAAGTTCTCATTGCTATGAGCTGTTTGCACTTTTTGTGGATTTTTCTCTTCATCTGTCCTCTCTCTTAGCATTTTATCTGTGTTGTCATCCTTTCCTTGTCTTGCTTTTATGTCCTCTTTGTGGTGAAGGGGTTGAGTTTCACCTGGCACTGTATTTTTAGCGGGTACAGTGATGGTACCTTTTTTGGTCAAGGTTTCTGGCTGTGTTTCCCCCTGAGGTTTTGTATTCATAGTAGAACCATCCTGCTGTGGATGTGTCCTTTCCTGACACATCTTCATATTGTTGTTTACTGCTTCTGAGAGTGGTGTTTCTTGCACATTTTCAGGATGACTTTCTCTAACAAATTTAGCCTGATCTTCTGTTTCCTGCGTGTTATTTTTCTTTATGACCTCATTTGAAGATGTGTTTCTTTCAGTTAATTCTAGACATGAGTTGGGAGAACACTTATCCAGTTCTGAACTGTTGTTCTCTTTCTCTGTTACATTCAGATGGTTTTGAGCATTGTTATTCCCTTGACCAGTGTTCACAGTTGGCTTTCTTTCGTGTACAGTTACCATTATTCCCATAATCTGCAAGCTATGATCAGCTGCAGGTTCTTTTTTCTGACCAAAGACAATGTTTAGTGAAGGTGCTAAGTCTACATAAGCTTCTTCTTTACTTTCAGCCTTTTCTGTCATCACAGGTTTGGAGCTTGCAGCATTGACACAGGTGGTGTCTGCAGGATCTTCTTCCTTTTTGTTGGGAATGTCAGCTTTTATATCTGAAGAGTCTTTGCCTCCATCTTTTGGTTTTCCAGATATTTCTGCATAAACTGCTTTCTGTTCTTCTTGGTTGATCGTGAGCGGCTGCTCTTTATTTTGCATTGGTTTGGACTCCAGCTTTTGATTTTGTAGCAAGCATTCAGTTGTGCTCATGATATTATGAGTGGTGGTTGCTGCAGATTTAACTGGTATAGTAGCAGAGCTTGAAGGTGAAACAGACTTGACACGGTCCATCTGTACTCCTAAAGATCCCATCTGAGGTTTCAGTGTTGCATTACTGGGCATTATACTTTCATGCTTTTTAGACGCCTCCTGCGATGGCGGCCTCTGTCGTATCTTAACTGTCTGACTACCAGCTAATTGCTTGGAAGAATTTTTGGATATGAATCCATCTCGTATAGCACAGCCCTTTTCTTTAATTGCTGAAATTTCCTTTTCAGCATGAGCTTTTATCTTGGAAGTCAGAATCTCTTGCTTGGTCATGGCTCTTTCTTTATGAGACAGTGATTTGGGAGGCATAAAATGCTGATCTTTACTTGGGCCTACATTGTGCTCAGCTGACTTAGGTTTCCTTTCATGGGGTAGCAGTTTCACCCAATCAGAATCTCTTTGCTGTGAAACCTCAGTGTCTTTCACAGGGGTGCATTTTTTCAATTTTTCAACACTGTTGTCCTTCATGTTATCGCTAACAGTGTCAAAATTTGCTCTGTTATTTACATTAGTTACAGAATAATTGGCACTGGGTAATTTGGATTCTTTGGCTGACACATTGTAAACAGGCTGACTTTCAGAGACTTCACTGGATTTAAAGCCACCTACTTCCTCTATATTTTTTTGGTTAGCTGTGATAAATCTGCTTGTAGGACTGTGTTCTTCTGTTGATTTCTCCTTATTTACTTTCTCAACTTTATTAGGAGGTAAAACTTGCTTTTCATAAGGACCATTTAATAAGACATTCCCTGTCACTGATGAATTGTTTTTGTCTGTTGAAATTCTGTTAGTACAGCCATATTTCTCTCTCAGATGTTCATAATCATCACTGCCTCTGCTGGATTGATCATTGTCTTTTCTGATAACTGTTTCTTCCTGGTGACGCTTTTGAACTTCCTTATCTTTCTTTAAGTAATTCTCTTTTTCATTTATATTTAACTTTAAAGGAACATCGTTCTTTGAAGTGCCATCCTCTTTTATGATGATGGCATGTCTGCCTTTCTCTTTTTGCTCACATCTCATTTTCTCTTTTATTTTGGCTAACTCTGCTTTAGCTTTAGCTAGCTCGGTCTTGACTTGCTTGACTTTATCTGGCTCACTTTTGACCAGTTGTGCAGCCGTTAGTTTAGCTGTGAGTTTAGCTGACATTTCCTGCATGCTTTCTGCTTTTATAAGCTCTGCTTTAGCTCGCTCCTGCTTTGCCCATTCTGCTTTTCCAACTTCAGGTTTAGCATCTTGCGTTGTGCTTGTTCCTGTTGTAGACTGCTCTATATTCACATGAACTGAAGCTTTTACTTCCTTTGCTTTTCGGAAACTCCCAGCTTTAATGTGGTCTGTTTGGATCTTCTCCACTTCAGCTACATTTGTCTTCACTTCTTTTGCTTCAGTTTGCTGCTCTTTTGCATGCTCTGTTTTTTCCGCCCCGGCCGTTTTTACATTAACCTTTTCTGTTCCAGATTGTTCTGTTTCTGTCTGCTCTTTCTTAACTTGTTCAGTGGTTACCTCCATTTGCTGGACTTGTGCTACATTGATCCAATTTTCTGTGGCCTGTTCAGTTTTAGCTTCCTCTATTCTCGTCTGCCAAGCCTGCTCGGTTTTTGCCAGTTCAGTTTTTATGTGCTCTTCTTTTAGCTTCTCTGTTTCAGCTCGTTCCGCTTTGACCTGCTTACCCTGCTCCTTTTTAATGTGCTCAGCTCTTGCTTCCTCTGTGATATTTCTTGGCTCATCTCTTACCTCGTGTACTCTGGTTTGTTCAGCCTTTGTCTGCTCCTCTCTGGCAAGCTCTGGTTGTTTTTTTCTGAACTGTCTTGTTTGTTCTCCTTTTATCTTCTCCTCTTTATTTTCTTTAATATGTTCTGCTTGGGGTTGTTTCCCTCTCTCCTCCTTTATTAGTCCTGATTTGACCCGCTCTGCTGCGTCTTTCTGCGAATCATTCTGCCCTGCTAAAATTAACTTAGAGGGTTCTGCTTTAGGCTGCTCCACTTGAGCCCCCTGCTGAACTTTTGCCACCTCTGCCTGGGTGTGGTGGGATTTTATATGTTCTGCCATGACCTGTTTAGCCTTGACCTCAGCAAACTGTCTCTCCGTCATCTGCTCTGCTATTTGGGGGGCAGATGTTTTGTCTGGGTTAAATGAATTAATGTGTATATTATGTTCAGACTGTGGTTTCACTTCTGAAGGCTGAAGACTCTGGACCTCGTGTCCCCTTGGAATTTGCATATATTGTTTTCTTTGACTTGTTTCACCCATGCCTATATGTTTGTCTTTAGCTGAAGAAAACATCTGATGGCTTATACATTCATTGTCATTATATTTGTTATAATCCTGTTTAAAATAATGATCTTTCAAATCAGTTTTCTCATTACATCCAGAATGTGTTTGAAGCACTCTTTTGTCCTGGTGACTTTCTTGCCTTGTCTTTTCCATTAAAGTAGCTGTTTCTTGTTTCCATGGAGAGATAGTTGCATTCATGCTGAGCTTTTCTGTATCTTGGCTGTTTGTCTGCCTCCACTTATCCTGTAAGGAGACATTACTGTAATCATGTTTGTTGTGTTTGAGCTGCTCACATTTCTCCACCTTTGTGAATAGCCTTCCCACTGTTTCATTAAAAGGTTGTTCAATGTTTGGCTTGCTTATTAAATATTCTCCACTTTGATTGTTGTCAGCATTTAGCCTTGGTGTTTCTGTAGCTGAATAAGGTGTTTTATGTGTGTATAAAGCCCCTCCCAACGTTCCTACATCAGCCATAGTATCCTGCCTATAGGGAGCAAATGATGCTAAATCTTCATGGAGATTCTGTCCATTAGCCAGCTTATTGCCGGTGTAGTTTTCAGGTAAAAATCCAGTAAACCCAGAGTGATGAACCATCTGGGCTTGCATCTGAGCTCTCTGGTAATCGCTTAAAGAGTATTCTGCATATTGGCCTGTAGTTGCCATTACAGGTTGAGAATTTGACATTGTAAGTGACAGTTCTGGGATGCGATACTGGTTCATAGCAGCATTTGTCCTGCTGGATTCTTGTAGCTGTGAAAATTGAATTTCCGAATCTGGAAATTCAGGGATATCTATCACAGTATCTCTAGACTCGTGCGTTGGTGGCTGTTTGTTGTTCTCAGACCTCTCCGCTGCTTTAAATTTGGTAGGACTGTAGGTGCTTTTTACTCGTTTTCTGTTGTCTTTGAGATTGAAGAGCAGACTCGTGGCTCTGGATTTGTAGGTGGACATCCTAATGTCGGGAGTCACACCCCTGCTTTCAGCTCGTACTGGAGAATGCTCTACAGGTTGAGGAGAAGTTGCATAATGTTGGAGATCAGAAGAAACAGCTTCTTGATGTGCATGGACCAGAGGTGTCAGCAGCTGGCTGATGTTAAATGGCGTGGTGCTTGTGTTACTGCCAATAGCGTTAGGTGCCACTGTTACTGCATTATTGCCAAGACTTACATTTTCTTTTCTGTAAAGTACTGTTTGTTGGTTTTCTGTCACTTCCGTAGTAATATTTTGCTCTGCCATCATTTTGATTTTCTGCTGGAGGGCTTTGACAGAGCTGATGGTGTCCCTCACACGTCGAGACATCTCAATGGTGGGTGATGCAGTCGATGGGCGATGGGACGGAAGCCTGTTGGTTCCCACACTCTGGCTTCTTTTTCTGTACGGGTAATTACCTGCCAACTCTGACTCACAGCGTTTCTCCACAGCTGAAGCGTTCTGTAGCACTGTAGATGTCGAGGTGGAACGTGGAAGAGATGGTGAAATCATGGGTGCCAAGTTACTCCTTGGCCGTCTGATACCTGTATAATGACCCTGTGGTTGACCCATCTGTGAAGGCTCCTTGTACATAGGTGTCTCATACCATTTAGCGAACTCGGAACGGTGCATAAAGCCTGAGATTTGTCCTTGCTGGAAGGGAAACCTGTTATGGTCCCTCCACACCTTGAAGGGACTAAACTCGCTGTGTATAAAGACATTAGAGTTGCAGTTGACCTGTGTGCACATGCTCTGTTTATTGTGTGAAGATCTCATAAAAGAAGATGCAGAACTGTGAGACACTGCTGCTACATCAGATCCAAAGGAGTGGAGGTTGTTGTCTCCATATGAGAATGAACCAGAAGAGGGGAAATGACTGCTGTGAAAATTTTGCTGGTATGATGTAGAGAATTCAGAAAGTTCCCTCTGGATACTCATTAGAGCTGATTTGTCCCAGCTCGTCTCATCTTTCCACTCTCTGATTTTGTCATCCATTCCTACTCCATCCCTGTTTCGCTCAGAATTAAATGCTCTGATGAGAGAGGAAACTCTGGAGTTGCTTTTGCGTTGCTGTGAACTCAACTCTGTGGCTCCATTGCTGAGAAAGTTGAGCCGTTCCTCCTTTAAAGATGTTTCCTTTTGAGAGGTTTCCACAACGGAGTGCTGGAATGTGGCAGAAATCCTCCCCTGTGTCCTTTCTCCATGAACCTCCCATTGTGGATCTCTGTGAATCTCACCTCCATACATTCTTCCATGGCTCCAGTCCTGTCCATACTGCTGCACCTTGAGGCTGAAGTTCTCACGTGCAGCTCTCTTAAGTTCTTCCCTTTCTCTGTCCTCTCCGTCCTCTCTGTCCTGTCCGCTCTGGCTAAAGGCCAGCTGTCTGTCTCTCTGAGTGCAGGGTGAAGACAGACTTAGGTCTGAGTCATTATAAACAGCTTCATCGCCGATACAGAGACTCCTGAATGCCCTGTCTGTCAGACTGCAGACCTCACGGTCATTCTCATCCAAGAAGGACCCACCGCTGGAGGTGTCGCTGTAGCCTCCATCGCTGTGCCTTCGATGCCCGCCACTCTTTCGGCCAGAGCGGCGCTTCTCAACGGAGGTCATGATGCAGAATTGCAAACAAAAATGTCTGCCTTCAGTTGTTCAAACATTCATGCAAACATAGACCTCAAAATTACACACTCTGCCTGCTGCTGGAGCTGCTGCACCCAGAATTTAGGGCCCTGGGTCAGGATTTTGTAAAGCCAGTAGCTCCTACGGCATCATGCCATTTAGCTGGCCTGTCTCCAAAACAATCCCAGAGTTTGTTGTTTTCCTAGAAGAAAAAGGAAATGGGAAATAGGCTAGGATGAGTGCTGTAATCCATCACTGTATAAAACACAGTTTCATAACACTATTTTGCTCAATTTATTGCAAACTTATCCAAAGACTAAAATATATACAATATTCCCTCCTATGTCATTTGTTGTGGTGCTTAAGTTTTTGGTTGCTGGTCTTGATACGTTTAAATTTTCTTTTGCATTAAGCCACAATGTACTGTATGTGGTTCTGAAAACAGTGCTGTAAATCCTTCCACTCAATCACCGTGACCTTCAGAGATCAGAGACATGTTGTGAATAAAACTACACTGTTGCTAGGTGCGGCGAAGACAGCCTCACGTGAGTTATTTAGGGTAATCAAGATGCATCTGTACAAATTTAGATGGGCACGCATGCACCACAAATTGACTTCGCAGTGCAAGACAGAAACTGAGTAATCAGAGCTTGAAATGAGCACATAATGTCACATTTTCAAGTCACTAATGCTGCTGATCTTCAATCAGCCTGTTTCCTGTCTAGTCAAAGAGGGAAAACATCTTATTAGGACTTGTCAAGTGTGACACTGAAACTTTTTTTTCTTTACATAGGGGGTGAAAATTAGATTATAATATCCTTAAGCATAGCTCTTACTATTCTGGGATTTTACATGTATAAATTACCTAATCTACTGCCAGTAAAGTGCATAATCTGTTATCGATTTTTTCAAACAAACTATATGTCATTTAGACTCCTTTAAATTATCATTAATTACAAAGAATGTTCTTCTTTCATAAATAAACATGCAAAGCCTTAATCTAAATGAAACTCAAAACATCCAAGGCCACATGTAAGATCTAAGTAGTAGAACAGCTGACACAGAAGCTTTACTTTTCCTGTTATTTACACTCATGAACTTCTTGTGGTGGGCTTCAAAATTCACTAAACTGAATTAGAAAATATATCCACAATTCTACAAATCACAAACCCTGGGTTATATATTAAAATATAGTTTAACATATCTGCAATAATGTAGTTTGTTTCTTCCCGGCTGCAGGATATAGGTGAGGTATCACATTCTTCTTCTGTTGTACTGTAAATGGGTAATATCATGGGTATATTTTGGTTAAATACTATGCAGCTGCCAAGCAGCCATCACCTTGCTCAGAGTACTCAGTGGTTCATTAATATCTTTTGACCTGGAGGCTATCCATCTGATACACATCTATAACACAGTTACTCACCACACTGCTGTACTGACCGACTACATCAGCATCTAATAAGAGCGACGCAGAAATAAAAAGAAGTTTAAAACTATAATGCAACACGTTTCTCTATTAAGCAAAAAAAACAAAAAAACAAAAACGCAGTAGCTTGAACAAGGCCACATGTTCCATGTCTTTGCATTGTCCCAGTACACTCACAGCAAGTATCTTCTTTCAGTGTATTAAAAGAAACATTGAGAAAACGATCAAAGGAATTAAAACATTTTAGATTTTTGTTTTCATCCCAGTCTGTCTTGACTCAAACAAAACATTTGGTATATAGAGAGAGACTTCTTAAAAAAGAAGCATTAAAGACGTGCACAATTTTGATAGCCATCCCTCATTCAGCTGCATTTTTTTTTTTTTTTTTTTTTGCAGTGGTGTCTTGTAAAACTGCCAGCTTGATTTCAGCCCATTCTTGCATGTGACAGGTTTATTTTTGTGCAGTGACGGGTCTCCAGCTTAAACCTGACACCAAAGATGACTCGTTTTCAGATGGGACTCCAATCCAGTCCAAAGGAAGACTGAACAGGAATGTCTCTGTACCTTCTCAAAGGATAACAGTAAATGTTTGCTGATGTCAGCAAGTTTCAGTGGAACAAAACCAAATTCTATAAGTGCAGCTAAACACTGCACAGTAGCTTCAGTAAGTCAATTTGTATTACCTTTTTACAAATGGGATCAGAGATTTTCTTATCTCTTACCTTTCTTATCTGTGTGAAAATCATTGAAATTCCAAGCTTAAGAGTAATGTTATGTACATCTGTTATGGTCATGTTTTTTGGGGGCATTTTTCATGTATTTCTTTCAAATATGAACAAGAATGCACACTGAGATTCTTGTCTTACCTTTGAGTTTTATATTCCATAATTTGCGCCTTGTTGTAAACTCCTCAAAAGTGTTTCATCTCTTTAAAAAAGCCTTTGACGCTGATCTGATCTGTCCCCTCTCACAGCTTCAGCTCTCAGAAATCCAAAAAACCCCTCTATGTAGTCCACTGTCAGGTCTCTGAGCCGCTAGCAGGACTCGGGGCTGGAGACTAGACAGAAATAGAGGAGTTGTCCCAGGGAGAGTGTCCACCATGGGGGACCAGAATGAGGACTCGGGCTAGCATGTGGGTCTGTGAAATCCTTTGGTGTCGAGTGTCAGATGGATGAAACAAACAGCCTCTCAACTATTTATAAATCTGGACAGCTACTATTGGCCATTAGCAGCCAGAGCTAACTGTCAGTAAACTGGAAACGTATTGCAAGTTTGTGAGGAGGTTGCAAGATCTAAACCAGGAGAAAACACTAATTTCCTGAGGATGTGCTATGGTGCTGAGTGTTTGGGAGGGTGTATGGAGGGGCTGTAGCTTGGGTGCCCTTCTGGGAGACAGAAATAACTTGATTGTGTTGCACTCAAGTGCCACCTTCTTTGTTGAACAGAACTGACAAGCACTATATTGAGTGTCAACAAGTGGCCTCCGGCCACTTTGCTTGAATGAAGCTTCATGTTGGAGACCAAAATGAGGGAATTTATTTTTCTATCATTGTTGGGCTTCCCCCCCCCCCATCTATTTCCTTTTATTTTTTGTTTGACACATCATGTCTGAGAGGTTAATTTTAACCTGAATTTTCACTTTATTACAGTACTCAAACCATGGCCCGTCTAATCTCCCTGACTACAGCCTCACTCAACCCCCAGCAGAAAAGGCCATAAGGCAAAGGAAGGGGAGGAACTGTACCTCCCCCTTTCACCCCCATAGCTCCTTCCCCTCCTACAGCATGCTGCTATAATAGGAGATTGCTGCAGCAGATAGTTTCCTGGGATTCTTGGCGGGTGCAGGGCTGGCCTGACAGGATGATGGACACACACACATGGGCCTTAATGGAGACGCACTCCTCCACACATGCCCACACACATACACAGATGGTTTTACGTAGAGCTCACTAAACTTTAGGAAAGGCTGATGTAATCCCTTTTTAACTAATCTCTTTCCGCCCTTCTAAACAGACTCCACCCACACGCCCTTCTCATGCTCTATTTTCCTCTCCACCCTGAAACCAAGTCAGTCGCTGACAATCAGCTGTATGTTCCACTCATATCAATAACAGATGCAAGTTGCTGTCATAAAATCTTGTTTTGCTATTTACTTTTGGGCCTTTAATCTACGAGTACGGTCTTTTAAAAAATTGTTTTGATTGATAAACTGTCATTTGTAACATGCCTCAGTAAGAATAATCTGTATGTCATAAACCAAAAGGCTCAATTTCCCCACTTAGGTTAGACATGATGCCACTCACATCAGTTTCCTGCTCACTAAGTCCCTCTAGTGGGCAAATTTAGATTACAAAACACCCAGTTTTTACAGTTCTGTGCAGAAATGTGGACTTTTGATACAAACCTCTCAAGTTTTTGTACAATGCAGCTCTCCAGCTTTGCTTCAGAATAGCTTTATTGAGAAGCTGCCGGGGACTGTGAGCATTGATCACAAACGCTGAGGATGCTTTTCCTTCTGCTGAGTAAGGGGGAGCAGAGCTGTGGTTATGTGGCAAACAGCAGACAGGCACATTACTCGCTGCATTAAGATATGCTTTGTTTGTATAATCTCCATCCAGAAATGAGCCTAATTGATTCTAATTGATTGGGTTATTGGTCAGCTTCGCTGCAGGAATTAAAAGCAGAGACGATACTTTAGCAGGTTGTTTTGGCCCTTCACTGGACATAGGCCTGAATTCACTTTATGTCTGACTTTGGGAGCTAGGTATGTAAATAGTAAAAATTTAGTGTTGCACCTAATGTCAAGCAAAAGGAGCTGCATGTATGGATGACTCTTTCTTGAGTGTACGGCCTCTTTCTGTCTTATATTGTCTGCGTGCGTCTGTGGATGGGTGCATGTGCGCAGCGTCTCCCTGTTTCAGGACATTTTTTCCCCACATCCCTGCAAAAATATTTCATTACTGCAACAAAAGAAGCCCATTAACTGCACTGTAAGAACAGAGTTCAACTGCTGTCCCCCGTATTCACCATGTTTGTCTGCTTTTCTGGCCACTCTCCAGCTAATTTGATATAACAATGCTCCACAAAACCGCCTCAGGACTTTTTTTAGGTGACAGAAAATTATCAATGATGCCACATGCACAGCTGAATGTCAACACCAACTTGACTTGTTTATGAAATATTAAAGCAGTGAATTATGGGCACCATGCAGAACTTAATGATGATCGGAGTCATTATAACTTCAGCATCCTTTGTTTTGGCTAATGATTAAATTCCACAACTGCTGTATTCAATTTTGGAGAGACTGAATGTGTTTTTCTGTGTCTTTTGTATGAGTTGGCCGGATTACGTCGTCCATACTGGTACATTCTGGAGAAGAAGCTGGTTTGTATAAGGATATTGTGTTATCATTAGCCGCCATGTCACTGGGCTCAACATATTTGCTCTGGAGCTCTCTCATGCACTTAAAGATAAAGCATTATATGAAGGCGCAATGTTTTTGGTAATAATATTTGGGCCATTTTTAGATCCAGGAGAGCAGTCGCTACATAATGCAATATTTCTATACCTGCAGTGTTTTATGATATCAAATATGTAAAATTAAAAAAAGGGCCTCCAGTTGAAACTTTTGTCTAAATTTGGGGATTTTCTCTGAAAATGTAACACGAATGTTGCATGGGTTCATAGAAATTAAAAATCCTACCAAAAAGTCTTAAAGTCACAATCAGTAAAAGATTCACTTTATTGGTATAGTTTTCAGATATTTACAACATGCACACATAATGGTGTGAAAAAAAAGAAGAAAAAGATGATCTGTGTACAACCTGGCACGACTTCTGACATTATCTCCCTCTCCTGTGTCACCAGGGTGTCGCCTCATCAATTATTGAACCACTACTTCATGGTAATACATAATTTCTTATCAATTATTCATGATAATGTGTGTGTAGTTTACTTAATTGTGTTATTGACTATCAAAAGTAATTTCCTGAAAATCCTCAAGGACGCAAATTGAATCAGCAACTACTGGTTGTGTGCACTGCGGTTAAGTATTCTCAGTCTGATCAGTCGATCTTATAGTCAAGAGTCATTCTAGTGAGGGGAGATATTTAAGAATAATGAATCAACAAATATATTGCCCGTGATAAACTACGTTGTGAAGAGCCCTGAGGTGATGACAGATGATATTTTTTCAAATGTAAATCCAACATTAACAAATAGCATATATCATCTTTAATGGGGTTTATTAAAAATAAAAATAAAAAAAAGGCTCGCAGAGAGGAGGGGTGAGCGCAAGCGTTCCTAAAAGTAAATAAATAATAAGAGTGACGAATGCTCTCCTCTCCCAGCTTTAAAGGAAGCTGATAAATAATGTATTAGAACAGATGGCTGGAGCGAGAGGCAACAGGAGAGGAACATGAGCGAGTACATCTTTAATTGTTTTAAAGAACATGTCACAACAGGACTGGTGTGTTCCCTGTCTGCTGGCACTACAGATGTGCTAACAGAGTGGAAGGGACAACTGCCGCTCTCTCGCTGAGTCTGCTTTAGCCTGCCTGGGGTTCACACATAGTCTAGCACATGTACACATTTACACTTAAAATGCCTGATTAATATTAAAGTGCACTTTCACTTTTAAACTCAAAAGAATGAGAGGCGATTGCTTGACCTGATGCCATAAACAATATATTGCCCAAAATCCTGCAAAACTCTTCACTGTCCTGCCAGCCATTTGCACACTTACAGTTTACATGCATTAATGTTTACAAGGTAACCACCAGACCTCCTAATGAAAATGAGAGGAACAACATCAGGATTATTTAAATTCACATTATCAAATATGTCTTTGTCGCACACATATTGTATCTATGTAAGTCCATTGAAAGAGTCCAAGAGCGCATGAAGACAGATAATAGATCCAAAAACCACAGTTGTGTGAGGGAACGAGGCCCCAGTTACTGAGCATTTCTCACAATCATAACTTACTGTCAAATAAATAGTTAAATGTTTTCATCCACACAGTGTGATATGAGAAAAGTCCGTCCCAGGCTGTTTCTGGAGTCAGTCATTTGTGCTTAGTTTCTCATACAGCCAGGGTCGAGTAGTTACAGCAGGCACAGTCACACAGATTTAGAGTATCGGTACATCCACGTTTGTGTCCAGCGCCTTCACTTTTTCTCCAGTGGTTCCTTAGGGCAGTGAGGGTGCTTGTCAGGACTGCTGCCCAGGACTGGGACCTTGGAGGCCAAGGTGGGACTGGAGCTATCTCCCCCTCTTCCGACAGCGCCTGACACCTCAATGGGAGGACCCACCGAGGGTCTTACCACCCCAGCTGCGCTCACGCCGACTCCTGACAGGACTCCCACGCTGGCACCTGGTCCGGTTGCTGCACCAAGCAGGTTAGCAGACTGCAGCACTGCCTCAGAGTGCTCACGGGCCTTCATGCGCAGGGCGGCCACACTGGCTGTGCGGTTACCCTGACAACCATAGGGTGGCAGGAAGGACAAGCCCATGGGGTCCGAAACGCAGCACGAGCACAAGCCATTACCTGAAAAATGAGAATCAGTGGAATTTGTGATAAGACAACTTAAAAAATAGATCTTCATCATCTTTATTACCATCTTTATTCATCAGTTAACAAAAATCATATTTACCTTTCAGAGTGGCGACCTGCGAGAGAGCCTGGGCATAGGTGGCAGAGTTAAGGAGGGTGCCTGGTAAGCAGGATGGAAAGAAGGGACCACCAGGACCCACTGTCCTGTTGATACTGGAGAGAGAACAAATACTTAATTAAGTATTAGGAATTACTTAGTACTTAAATATCCAGGTATAACTTTAAGCAGACAATTTATTCTAGTAGTATATATCTAGAAATATCTACAGCTATTTCCAAAATACACTAATGAATTAGAATTATTGACTAACGATATGGAGCTTTCTCCAGAAGTTAATGTTGGCTATCAGAGTTTTGAAGAAAAAAAAAATTCTAGTCTGGCCGACAGTGCTTCACAAATTTCCCCTTTAACAGGACGCTGTTTCACTAAGATAACTGTGACGACGGTCGTCTGTCTGTCTCTTCTCACCTTGGCTGCATCTCCAGTGGTTCTTTCTGTTTTCTGCCCTGGTCCACTGGGGACTGAGAGTTGATGCTGCGAGATGGAGGAGTTCCCTCACTCATCTGCTCTTTCCCTCCTTCAGGGTCCGAGCTCCCTCGCTCTGTCTTCCTCCACTTTGCTCTGCGGTTCTGAAACCAAACCTGCATTTGACAAAAAAAATAATATTAATTAAAAATGTGAAAAAATAAAAAAGTACAACAAATTAATTAAACCATAAATTAAAACTGGAATTCTAAAATGGGCCTAATGACACATCAATAATTTCAGTTTAATTCCTTGGATTTAGGCTTGTAATCTAACTTGCGTAATATTGAGAGAAATTGAAACTACATTAAATATATATATTCCCAATTTTTGAAATCTTGTTAACAGTAAAGTTAAAAGAAATATTCCCTACTTCCTTTGTTCTGTGACCTCTCTTATCAAGTGGCATTTGAACCTGTCAAAGCAATGCTCTGATTTCCCACAGCCCCTGACTTAGCCCCAAAACCTTCAGCATCCACAGAGCTGAGAGCACATATAGCCAAGTTCTGGTATCTTAATCGAATGAAGGTCAGTGCCTATAACAACATTTAATTGAGCAATTTTTCATTATCATATTTTAATGACTTCCCACTGACAGTTGTGCTGCCCAAGAGAGAGGCGGCAATGATGAAGTCGTTTATTTCCCTATTTAGTGATTGTTTGACAACATCAGATTCGATTAGGACTTGGTTCTAGCAGGCATTAATCATGATGTGTGAATGGAGGTTAGAGTCGGTGTGCATGTGCTCTGCATCCCTGCTATTGTACCGGGGGTATAAATGATGTCAACAGCCAAACAAAACACATGCATTCATTCGGCATAAAGAAAGGACAACATTTTGGTGGCAGGACAACAATACAGCCGATGGACTTATCTCACCCCTGCACCTTCCAGCTAGAAGTCGCGCCCCCCCACACACACCCATCTCTGAATGGGCTATAATTGCTCCATTAATCTCAATTTGCGGCGTGCTCTTAATGCGGGGGAGGCCCATTGACACTTTACACACAAAAAAGAGGGGGGGCAACAACACTACAACAGAAAGGAAATTTATTTTCTAATAATAATGTAAGTTTAATATCCCTGCATACTGCGGTGGATTCATGTTCAGATTTAATAATAGGAATGTGGTAATCGGATTAGGAGGGGAATAATTTGTTTACAATCCCTAATTTACAGCGCTGGATTCCATTATCAACCCAGCCATTGGGTTTAAGCGATAGTAAGATGACCCTGGGGAACAAAAGGCAAACTATTATATTTCCCACAATTAGATCTGCGCGCACAACAAAACCCAAAAGCAAATCTGGAATGCAGGAAATTACATACAGGACACATAACTTAATTACATCTGGCCAAGTTTATAACCGCGCATATGTGCAGGGCAGGAGCGGAATATAAATTGGCACATTTAAGGTGCATGCTTGCCCATTTTTTCTTTTATGTACGCGCGTGTGTGATAGGATCAGGGAGATAGGAAAGGGGAGTTGTGGAGGCTACGGACTTTGCCCTCTTTTAAAACACGTTTTTTCTCTCTCTCTTTTCTGGCTGTGTCACGAGAACGAGATCTGCGCGGATGATGTATTCCTACCTCAGAGACGCGGACAAATTAGTGAAGAACATTATCGCTGGTTAATTATGAATGACCGATTAATCAAGCTAATCTAATATTCACCATTATGTTGATGTTATTAAAGTGCATAGCCGGAATGACAGAGTGCCTTAATTTACCCTCTCTTGCATGGTCAAACGTGCCCAGGACACACCACTGCTGCAGCCATACCTGCACCCTGGCCTCGGTCAGGTTGATCTTCATTGCCAGCTCCTCCCGCGTGAACACGTCCGGGTAGTGGGTCTGGGCGAAAACAGCCTCCAAAGCCTCCAACTGCACATTGGCAAAAAACAGAGGGCAGACTTTTAATTATTAAAATGATTTGCCAGTTGATTTGAATATAAGCAGACTATTCTCTTTCTTTCTTTCTTTCTTTTTGTAAAGAGACATAGTGAATAACGCTAAATAAAGATGTCAAAGATTAGCCTGTAATTGTAAGTACTTACAGTTAAATACACGCGTGACAATCCACAATTATAATAAAAATAATCAACAGATCTTTCGTCGTCTTCTATTTTCATATGATTTTATGGCATCATTGCCTCTGGGCTTTTGGAAATAAATTTAGGATAAAGGTTTTATTTTATTTTTTATGTCTGTGGTGAATATCAGGGAAATTCCCCCTGCCTTAAAATAGAAAACTTGCCCAACTTTGTATTTATTTCCTCCTCATGTTGAAAGCTAGAGCGCCCTACACCTGCTTTGCTTTAAGAGAAGTTTCAGCTAGGCCCATTTCTTTTTCTCTGATTTGCATATAGCCTATATATATGTGTGTATTTTTTTTTATTTGTTCTGGTAAATAATTACCTGTTGCAAAGTAAATGTTGTTCTGTTTCTGCGCTGTTTCCTACGTAGAAATCCATCGTCAAAATCAGTTGGGGCGTGGTTGCCAAATCCGCCTGAATTCACTGAAAAAAGAGAGAGAGGGAAATTGGAAACAATTCAATCACTTAAAAAAAAAAATAATAATAATAATACTGCTTTAATAAGGAGTTAATAACTTCATGATGTATTTAGGTAAGTTCAGTGATAAAAGTGATAAAAGAAAGGCTATAAAAATACAAATATTAGCCAAAGCAGGCACATTTTGTGTTTCCATTAGTTGCATGAAACATTGACGTTAGGTGTCTAAGGGGAACCATGGCGGACTAAAAGCCATGACACCCAACATCTGTGCCCGGGACAAAACGCCCCTTCTGCCCCGGGGCCAAACCACCAGCTCTTCTCACCAAAAGAGAGCAGAGAGAAAATCAGACTTAACCCTTTACATACATACATGAATTTGTGTGGGGAAATATACCGGCTGCTGTTTTGGACTTGTATAAATATTACCAGAGATGCAATAAGCAACCAACAATTTCAAGTTAAAATTTGAAAAGAGTGTTTTACATGCGATATTCAGATTCACAACCGAAACAGTTTGACTGACCTAGTTTTAGTTACATATTACCACGACATAAAAAATACATTTTATAAGTCGGTGTTGTTTTAATTAACAATTACTAACAACACATTGTGTTAAATGATTATATTATAATGATTTAGAGAAAGTAATGATAAATTCGGGCCCATTCTCAAGTCTCCGACAGCACACACACACTTTACGCGCAGAATCACCGCGCGCTGTCTAAACATCACAAAAGTTTACAGAGAACAACTTTAAGAGTAACGTTAGAAATAATCCGTAGCTGGAAAAAACAGCGAGACAGCGAACTTACGCGTGTTGGAGCGACAGCACTCTCCGTCCAGCTGAGGTGGACAGTGGAAGTAGAACATCTTTGCGCGCTTAAGAGACTCCGAAACGGAACCTGGAACAAAGACAAAAGTTTCAGCTTAAACCCACAGACCTAGAATAATGCAGATTTGTGACGGGAGCAACAAAAACACTCTTAAACCGTCAGCAGAAGATGCGGAACCGCGCGGGATTTGGCGAGATTCAAAGTTAATGTGTGAGAGCATCCTACCTGCGGTGAGGATGCTGATGTGAGTGAGTTAGCGCTTCGGAGAGAAGTGGCTGCTGCACTTCCACCGACTCTCTGCCTGGGAGTGTCCAGATCTCTCTGTCTCTCGCTCCCCCCACACTCTTTCTCTCGCTCCTGCAAACACACACACTCACACGCACCCCCACACACTACTCACTTCTCTCTCTCTGTCTGTCTCTCTATTTCTCTCTGGGAGTGTCCAGATGTCTCTATAACTGTATAACTGTCTACAGAGTGTTAAGGCTTTCAGCTAGTGTCGCAGAATCTCACGCCTAATTGGTCCTAATCGGATTATCACGGCTTTGTCTTTCTCACCCCCAACCCCTGGTGTGTGTGTGTGTGTGTGTGTGTGTGTGTGTGTGTGTGTGTGTGTGTGTGTGTGTGTGTGTGTGTCAGAGAAAGACAGAAAGGAGGAGAGGAAAGACATACCCGGGGTGGCAAACGGCAGCTCTGCTCTGGTGCCAAAAAAATTCATCACAAGTGATTGTTATTCCAGAGTCAAGCATATTCCCTAACCATAAACATGCACACATACCCACTGCACTTTTTATTTGGTTCTTTCATATATTAAAAAAAGCAGGATGACTGCTTTTGGGTTTTAGATTGACTGTCGGGTGGTTTAATTGCTCGTCAGGGTGTGTTAGGGGGTCCACTTTACAAGGGTTTGCGCATGTAGAACACTCACAAGGCCAAATTTTTGATTTTGTTCACAGCAAGGGGTCCAGCGATTTATTTCGCTTCCTCAGATAAATGATCTGCTGCGGGACCCTTTCAATTAGTTTTAAAGCGCATCTGGGACGGCAGAGCGCAGACGCCATGCGTCTCTGAGGTGGAGGCAAAATGAGGCTTCGAGAAGCAGCTGAAATTTAGAAGAGGAGTGCGGGATTGGACTAAACCACATAAAGTGCAGAAAATCCCTTCTAATGGCGCGTAATTGGTTCTGTAATATCATTACAGGCGGATAATGGCCAGTTACAGGGCCCCGCGCTATTAAGGGTTTCCCTGGCGTGCAGCGTTTATGTTATTAAAGGGGGAATATAATGATATTTTAGTTATTAAATGCGCGTAATTAATTTATGCACCACTGAAAATAAAGTTGTTATTATGACCTCGGTGAGGTGCGTGGAGAAAATTGAAATCAAATAACGGTTGATAACTTTATCCCAATATTTGGTCTAGACAACTCTTGACAAGAGTGCAGGCCTTAAGTGTGTGTGTGTGCTTCCTGTCAGCGCCTTTCCTCTCCATCCTCTGATGATTGCTTAAAAGACTAAATGCAATTACTCCTCATCTCCGTAGGTCGAGACACATTTACAAATAAACTTTAACTAGTTCAGGTTTTGCAGATTTTGCATAAGCCGTCGACTATTTCAGGACCCTGGTCAGCACCACAGTTAAATAAAAGGTATGTCAGCTTTTCCGTCCAATTTTGAGTTATCTTGTTATTTTAATGTCCTCACATTTACCTGTGTTCTTGATTCAAAACTGTCCCACATGTCTTTTGTAACCTGCAAATAGTTTGGCATATATTCATAATCATAAATCTTCCTTTACATCTGTGTATTTTTGAAATAACAAAGCCAGAAAAGCAGCCATCAGATTTATTGCATACAGTACATGCAAGATATGGAATTGCATTTATTTTTTTAATATAAAACACCGTTTTTAAAATGCCTGCAAACAACGGAGAGGCAATATTAATTTGTTTTGAAGTGACCAAAAACCCCTACAGTGTACAAGAAAGTTTATTATAAAATCTACAAAAACCTTTAGTGAGGTATAAAATGGCACCCTATTCTTAAACTTAACAGAAAGTTGGTATAATCTGACATCGCTGAGGTTTTTAAGAACAAAGTTTGAGAGTAAACGCATATCTGAATATGATATTACACCGTTTTAGTCAAATCAAAATAAATGAATTCAAGTATTACCAGGTACAAGCAACAATGAAAAAAAGAACAGAACAACTGCCAAACTCAATCACAGAAACTACCTTCAAGACTTGCTTAACTAATTATGATTTCATTAGGTAACCCAAGACTGTACGGCAAAATGTCTTTCCTGAACGCAAGCAACAAGAAGGTTGCAAGACAACAACTGTAAGCTTGAGCTTGAAGGGGTGTTTAAATGTTCTTCCCTCAGCGAAAGCTCTCTTTGAGTCTCCAGATGCCCTCCTGACCAGAGGTCCTATGAAAGTCACAGATACTCCTGAGTAGTTCTCTGAAGACAGGAGCCTGTTCCTGGGTCAGTCTCGGTTTGAAATACTCGAGCACTTCCTGGGTGGTGGCTTGTCCGTCCACACTCGCCTGGAAGGCTACAAAGTTGCGCAGATCCACCAACAGCTCATCGTGCTCAGTGGGCGGAGCAGCAGGAAGACTCCCTGCAGCTCCCGAGGCATCCTCCTCCTCCTCTTCTGGTTCTTCTCCCCTGGAGGGCATGCTGAGGTGATTACGGGCCTTCATCCGGGCCAGCAGAGAGGAGGATGACAGCGGGGTGGAATTCAAGTCACTTTCTGCACCCTCCCCGCTGAAATGAGCTCCCGAACCTGGTTTCTTTGACACAGACTTCTTTATAATAGCAGCATCCTAAACAAAAGAAATCAATGAATACACCCAAAAATGGCATCAGAAATGAAAAAACACAGAGTAACATCTTTTAATGAGAACCTGGCCATTACCTTGCATTTGGTTGAAGTGGGAACAGACTGAACAGAAGGTGTAGCTAAGAGAGAATTCTTCTTTTGTCCAAAGCGTTTCCTGAGAAGGCAAACAAGAGAATGCCTTAAATACATTTGAGAAAATGATAAGTTTGTTTTAAATTAAATTAGTGAAGTTCTAAAAAAACAGAAAAAGAAAAAACCCCACCGTGTCAGTGTGAGACTACATACTTTGCAGGGGCAGGAGGAGTTTTGAAGCGCAGTCTGCACTGCTGCCGGGAAATTTTAAGAGCTTTAAGGGCATCTTGAGCCACCTTATTGGCTTCTGCTTCCACAAGAACATAGTCAGGATTGGAAGACTCTATGATGGTGTCATGCTGCATCACACTGTGAATACCTGAGAAACACCATGGAAGAAAAGAACAGCACATTTGAAAATAAGAAAAAGAAGCTTGCCGTTTCGCAAATCTTGTATATAAAAATTTCTGATACTGCAGACGGTACAAAACAAACAAACCAACCAAAAAAAACTTCTACCAGATTTCTTGAACAGCTTTGCCAAGACATAATCGTCTGATTTCTTCTGGTCCTCTGCTGCATTGTCTTCGCTCTCGGATTTCTTAAATGTTCTTTTCTTTACCAAATGAGAGATGCGGTGGCCTTCGAATCGAGCATCCCGGGAGCGCTTGTGTTTCTTATGTTTGCGTTTGTTCAAGTCGTCCGAGTCACAGTGTTTCCTCTTCTCCCTGTGTTTCTGTGGGCTGGTCCGGGCAGAGTTTTTGTCTCTGTGCTGGTGAAAACTGGCTGAGTTTGAGGTATTTGTGTCTGGTTTGGCTGCATCACAGTCGCTGTTTTTATTTTGTCCCGCAGGCGCTATATCTACAGCATCCTGGTTGGTGCTTGGACTGTCTATCGGGACATTTTGTTTACCCTGAGAGTTTTTACTGCATGGAGACGTACTTCCGGCCCTTAATGTAGGAGTGTGCGTGCTGTCTGTACCTGTATTAATGAAGGTTGCTGAGGAGTGTTTATGTGCATGGCTGCTGTGATTTACTTTGTGTGATGGCTTTGGCTTTTCGGGTTTTTTGGGCACTTTGATGTCAGAACCTGTGCCTGTTTTTAGGGAGAAATAAACCAAAGTAAATAAAATTAAATCCTTCAAGCTTATTTTAACAACCCAATAACTGGACAATGAAATGTTTCAACAGACCTGCAAAAATAGCACTTGTCTCTGTTCCCTGACCTCCATCTGGATCAGCTAGAGTAAACAGCTCATAGATGTCATTTGACTTGAAGAACCGTCGCTGTTTGGGATCCTTCAGTACTCGATTGGTTAGGAACTGTTTGAAGATTTGCCTGAATTACAGCAGATAAAATACAGAATTACATACTTGAATGCAAGCTGCCATTTCAGCTCAGCATGCAGTCCTGATCCCCTGTCACCACAGAGTAGTTTGGCTGATGGATGAGCACATTAGTTAACCTCACCACTGTAGGTATCAAAACACAATGCCTGCAGTTTTTCCAACTTGCTTTCTGAAAGCACTTTACAGACAAAAAAACAAACAGAGCAACAGTTTAGAAGTCCTCAATTGGCCATTTAATAATGCAGGAATGCTTTTCAATTACCTAGAACCGGGACAGTGCAAGTACTAATATAGCAGTGATGTAAGCAATTAGTCACGTCATTGCCAATACTCATGAATGTGTGAAATCAACAGAAAGAAAACTGAAACAAAAAGGCTCGGTGAGAGAAAACACAATGGCCAACAGAGGATTTTGTTTTTGCAATTGAATATTATCCTTATAAAGTGCTTAGAAAAGTAAACTGCTGTCTGACCTGTGGTAGATTTTCTCTTCAATGGTCCCAGCAGTCAGCAGTCTATAGATTGTTACTTGCTGCTTTTGACCGATCCTCCAAGCCCGTTCGCGAGCCTGCGAGCAGCGTAACACATTCAGAGCAAATGATTAAACCGAGCATTCAGTGAGAAAGGAGGAAAAGCGATGTTACAGAGCAGCAGGTGAACCAGGCAACAAGAAATTGGAAACGCATGAAAAGCTGGCATCCAACAAGAAAAAAAAAAGTAGGCAATTTAATGTGACAAATCACAACTCTAAGGAACATTAAGACTCACATGAGAAATAATTCACTGAGTCAATGTTTTTAATTATTTTACGTGTGGCTGTCTAACCTGCGTGTCAGTACTGGGGTTCCAGTCTGGGTCATAAATGATGACTCTATTGGCTCCAGTCAGATTGACTCCCAGACCTCCGACTTTAGTGGTCAACAAGAAGATAAAAATGGATTTGTCCTGAAAAAGAAAAGAAAAGAGAGAAGCAGAGAAAATACTGGTGATTAATGAACCCAATCTGCAATTTCATACTCTCTTTGATAATCACTTTCGGCTATAATCCTGTAAAAAAAAATTTTCATTAGTAAATTGTTAAAATTTAATGCAAGTAAGATAACAATCTCCTGCTCTCAAATTATTCTCAAATTAAACCCTATTTAAAGACGATAAAACAGCTTTATCTAAATGCAGTGTATGTTGATCAGATTTAGTATTAGATACAACACATTTTTAAAAAGTTTTAGTTTTAAAGAGTGCTTTAATGCTAAGTGATATTTCAACATCTTCCACACACAGAAAATTGAGCACATCCACTTTGAACAACAGATTTTCATCAATTAGCGTCCCCACCTCGGGGTGAGAAGGATTCCACTGAAGCATTTGGTCCCTCAGGGCAGGATTTTCATTGGAAACACATACAGCCATTAGAGATGACTAATCCTTACCTCATTGTAGCGAGCGATGAGAGGCTGTCGGGAAGATATTGTAGTCGTGCCGTCCATTTTCAGGTACGAGTAGTTATTCTCCCTTACAAACACCTCCAAGATGTCCAGCATCTGGAAGGAGTGGGAGGATAAAGACAGCAGAAAGAGGAGATAAAGATGGGGAAAGAAGGGCTGAGGTTTGGATTATCTCTAAAAGGATTAGAGCAGATTAATATTACATGGACAGAGATACCGACAGGGAGGGTCTCAGGTTCCCTCTGAGGTATAATCTCATTGGTATTGACTGCAACAGCTGGGGCCTCCATCACATATACACACTCTCTCACTTCCTCACTTTTTCCTTCTGTCTCGCACGTTCACAGACACACTAAATTTAACAGGCTTATAGGTAGCTGGCAACACATGACACCACAATTTAAGATGTAAAGGAGGAAAGAATTATCTTGGCTTTACAAAAATCTTTTGTATTTATACAAACCACTGTTAATGCGTCTTTAATACTGGTGATTATTTCAGGAAAGTGTTCCTCACCTGTCTGGACTGAGTGAAGAGCAGGACTCTGTGGTCCTGTCTGAACCAGAGACGTAGCAGCGACTCCACAACAATCAGCTTGCCCGAGCGCTTCCAAAAGCCAAAGTGTTCCTCTTCAGTTAGCTGGTCCTCAGGGATTCCTCTCAGTATCCGGGGTCCGCCTGAGAAAAGGTCCGGGTGGTTACAGATCTTACGCAGAGCTATCAAACCTGAGAACACCTACATGAGACAAAAAGAAAAAGGAGATTCCTTCATGAACGCTGTCAGCAGAACTGATGTCAACTTTGATAAATTTACAGATTTTTACTGTGTTGCACCTTAAAAAAATCTACAGGAATGAGTTACATAATTTATTTAAAGACAATTTAGCCAGTTTTCCTGATGAAGGCCCAGTGGTCACTGCATTAGTAATGGTGGTTAATGGACTGAGAGTGACCACTGAATACGTCTGTAAGAGCACGCACGTGTGCGTATATGCATAATCTGTGGTCACCTCTAGCTCTCCAACCACGTCCATTTGGTCAGTGGTGATAAATGGTAGTTTCTCTCTCAAGGGTTTCACTACTGTGAGAAACACAACTGTACAACCTTCTCGAATTGAACCTCTTAAACAATACCAAAGTCAAGCTATTAGGGGTTTAACATAATTTACATGGCAAAAATAATTTCAATTCCACAGATTCCACTTAAAGGTGGGGATCTTTAATTGTACGAGAGTTGATAAAAATCCACACAATGTCTCTGTGAGAGGGAGGTAAACGGAAATGCCTCTGTTAGGTGGTTAAATAATGCATGTCTTGTTCCAGGAAGTCTTCTACTTTCTTATCCTCGTAAAGTGTGTGTCAACCAAACACAAAAGCAGAACACAAACTATGAAGGCTCACCTGCATGTCCCCATTTAGTATTTGGTAGACCTCTTTGGAATCTAAGAAGCTCTGATACACTTGACGCTGCTCTGCTGTCAATCTGCAAAACAGAACCTACACACAGACACAAACACACACAATAGAGGGCAGTGTAAGAGTTTATAATGAGCAGTGAACATCCACTTTAAAGCCCCTTGATGAAGTGAAGTGTTTGAGAAGAGAAATTAGAAGGAAGCAACGGCTTTTTTTGAAGCCACCGGTGTCCTGAGGGACTGACTTAATGAGCAGAAGTGGACTGAGAAGTCCACCAGCGTCAGCCGCAAGGACAGACCAGAGACCAGCCGCCTTAATGAATACCTGCTTCTTTTACTTTACTGGGACTTTATTAGCTGGTTTCACCTGACAGGGGCCATGCACATTCATCAAATACTCCTTAGATGTGGCACATAATAGTCACATCCAATCAGATAAACATCTCCCCTGTTAAGAGATGCAGGCGTTAGACGCTGTTCAATACTTAGAGCAGGGTCAAGTGTCTTAGAGTATGATGAATACCTGTTCATTTTTGTCAGGTAAGGAGAGGTTAGCCTTGACGTCTGCCTTCATTCTTCTGAGCAGGTAAGGATTTATGGTGTCCCTCAGCACACATGCGCATTTAAATGCTGTCTGGACCTTAAAAAAATAAATAAAAATCATACCTTTAAGGATAAACAAACTGCTTTAAAACAAAAGGAACCTTCAGGTCAGCATGCAAAGCAAACACATACACACTCCTGTCAGCGCTCATGTTTCCTAAGGCATGGCTGTTGTTTGGCCACTCATCTGCTATCTCTCATCACCTCATGTTGCTGTCCCTCTAAGCGGTACAAGCCATTCAACATTGATCTGAGTGCTGCTGGTCTCGAGGGACACAGCCTTCTTTCATCAGTGCTGCTGGCCAGTTCCAGTGGAAACAGAGGGGGAGATTGAGACACACTTGGTCCACACTAGAAGCCCCACTGCAAATGGCCTGCTAAACTGTATGTAGGGTCAGTGCTAAAAGCCAGTTAGTCTTTTAAACATTAACTCACTGGGGATCCACGGGGGGGGGGGATCAAAGACACCCTTGGCAAAGCTGGAGGGGACAATAACATGGTGGTATCTTGAGCTCAATGGGGTAAAGTGGAGAGGAAAGAAAAAACAAAAACGAGGAAGGCAGCAGATGATCCAGTGATCTCGGCGCAAGCTGTTGAGTGGATTCACATGGGGCTGCAAATGCATGCCTCAGTAATAGAGCCTATATGCACATGCTCATAAAGCCCCACCTCAAACACATATGTTTTTTTTAAAACATACATCTAGTTGAACATACATGAACTTTATGTATCATCTCAGGGCCTGTTTTGCTGCTCTGAGAATATCGAGAAGAAGATAAGGCAGCAGAGCTTTGCCCTCTCTGACCATTTAATAACATTAATAATTAGTAAAGGTTTTTATTATCGACAGCGGAAGAAGCATCAATAGCCATCTTAAATAATTAAATCTATTCAGTCAGTGAGTTATTAACGATTGGACACTAATGACAAAGGGCTACAATTTAGCTCCCCGCCTTTCTACTTTAGCCTCTCCCTCTCTCACACACTGGGGATGCACACAAGTTTTCTTGCATGGGCCTACATTATCGTGCACTGCACCTAATGGCTTCCATCAAGCTTTCCAAAACTGTGCATACATGAATAGAAGGTATTTTCAAATTAGCATAGCCCATTTATGCTCCACCCTTATGATACAGTTACAGAAATAGTAGAGTTGTTGGATTAACTGGCTCCTGTCTGGAATGATATTACCATTACAATAACATTATTCCACTTCAAAAGAGGGAAAGGACACACAACCAGAACTGAAATAAATTATTATTTCACAATTTTGTGTGTGTACCTGTACAGGAGATGCATTGCTATATCCACCCATAGTAATTGGCACGGAGAACTGCTCCATAAAAACAGGCAATGTCCCCAGTTTGCCGGGGAACACAAAATCAAACAGAGACCACAGCTCCTTCAAATTGTTCTGCATTGGTGAGCCTGACAGGATGAATCTGTGAGGAGTGCGAAACTAGAGAAGAGAAAATTTAAAAAAATTATTAATTAATTACAACCGCATGAACTTTGCTTATGTTGATGCATGTGTCCATGAGTATATAATACCTGTTTGCAAGCAACAGTAACTCCAGCATTTGGATTCCTGATCTTATGACCCTCGTCCAATATAATGTAGTGCCAGTCGTAGAGCTGTAGGGTTTCCTGCATGTTCCTCACAGCTGAATATGAAGTGATAAGGATACCATGACATGCTGCTATTTCTGGAATGAGCTTTTCCTGCAACATGGGGGAAAAAAGCAAAGACACAAACCTTAATATGTAAACCTTAATATAAACCAGTGCAGTTATTAACCATGTCTAATATCATATACTTCAAAGAATGTACCAAGTAGGGCATCATTATCAATGTGGCTTTAAAAAGAGGGAAAGAGTGGGAGGTAAGGTCAGGAGCTAATACTGTAAACAGAACTCTAGTGCCCCCCAGAGGGAAAAAAAAGATTGTATAAAACTCATGAACAGCTACCTTGTTGCTAGTGAAGGACCCAGTTTCATGTAGGACTGCCACTCGGAAAAGAGGCCACCAGGTATGAAACTCCTTCACCCACTGGTGCATGACTGTAGCTGGGCACACAATGACTGTTGGACCCAGACCAGCATACCTACAGCGAAACAAACACCACAGACACGTGTTTAATCGAAAACCAGAGATTAAGATGGGTAAACAATGGAACTGTGTTCATTAAACTTTGGATAACCTGAGCAGGCTTCAGTAGCAAATCACAGCCATCATTTTTACAGTGTAAAATAAAAGGTCTTTTCCCTATTAAGTAAAATAATGTATATATGCTTAGATTGCAATGACAATATATGATGCATTCAAGGATGAGGAACAGCGCACAGCGGAATGATGCAACTACAAAGCCTTGTACTTACAATAAATCAAAGAAAGTGTGTGGAGATATCCTCAGCTCCACTGTGAAAATCTACAAGAACTTTGCCAAACACACACACAGGCACGCACAAAAGATACACTAATGGGCTGGTATGAACCTCTGCCTAGTGGAAGCTATTGATATTGGACCATAATTGAGTTTGCAAGCAATCAATTTGTGGGCGTCTATAGTAGACAGAGTATTGACCATTAGGGAAGCTCCACCCAATAAATGTACGAGTGTTGTTCGAGGAAGTAAAACCAGATTATCAGCAGCGCTCCGTCATGTTTTTGGCGGTTGATTTGTTGTCACCCACCTGCTCTACCCCCACCTCATGAGCCTGAAATTCATTTTAAGGGTTCACGCAGACACTCACTCTAACGCATTCTCACTTTCAACCCCCCCCCCCCCCCCACACACACAGAGTGTCAGTGTTTTCTCTGATGTCCGCAGTAAAAATAAATAAAAAAAGTGAAGAGTCTGATAATTGAAACATGTTTAATAATTCAGATGAACACTCTCAAGTAGAAATCCCCCTAATCAAATATTCATACCATACAGACACACAGTCTCTGGACACAGTTTGTGTGTACGCATGTGTGTGTGCGCACACCTGTAGTTGGACCCTCTGGTTCTCAGTTTGCTGTAGCTCAGTCCAGCCAGAAAGCTGATGACCTGGATGGTTTTACCCAATCCCATCTCATCCCCCAAGATGCCCCCTGCCTGCTGACAGTGGAGTTCCCACATCCACCGCACACCCGTCTGCTGGTACCTGAAAAGGTCATTGACATGAATGCAAACACTTGAAACACATGGCTGTAACAGCAACCATGGACAATCCACATAAACACACATAAAGGGTTGCCAGTAATCTCATAGATCAGTGAACAAATAAATTTGCAAGGCTTGCTGATGAAATAATCATTATTTTTTCAGAGCAGTGACTGTGATGCAGAACAAAGTACACATATAATCTTTATGCGAAAAATGTTTTATTAGTCCTTGTTATCACTTGATAAAAGTGGCTCTATCTACATGCATGGATATTTAACATAACTCATTCCCATAATCAATGTTTCGGACTGAACTTACTTGTAAAGCTTTTTCCAGAGGAAACCAGGAACTTTGAAGCCTTCGTCAAATTCTGCATCGCTGTCATCGGTTAGCTCCTCACCCCTTTCTCTCTTCTCCTCCCTTTCTCGAAGACGCTGACGCTTCCATCTCCTGTTGAGAAAATTAATATACACTGATGAAGTGTTTGCACACCGATGTGATAAAATGAATTTCTTTATTTTAGTTAGAAGCTCACAACCGCAAGGGGTAAGCTCAGTGAGCCTGGGTGCTGAGAACAAACACCTGCTTCCTCTTTTAAAAAGATGAATACACTACCTGAACAACAGTGAAGAATTCAACCTGTTTAAACTTTCAGTGATGTATATTGCTACAGATGCAAAATGAAAACAACTAAGAGATCCAAACTAAATCAGACATTTCAAGTGAATATAGTGCAAACCTAAACAGGATAAGTGGAGACTGGATAGAAAGGTGTTCTATTTGCACCTCTCGCACTCCATGCGTTATTTGAGCATTTGTCTACACAGGTGTAAGGATAGCGAATGTTTTGAGTTGAAGGTATTTCCCTTGAGCGGTGAAACATCTACAGCAAAAAGGGAAATGTTAAAGGAAAACAGTTTTAATAGTGCAGGAGAGAGGGCAGTTAGAGGCACAGTCGTCGCACAGCAAATGAAGATTGATACAGACAATTAGTAGTGCGAGTTCCCCAGAAAGGTGTGAGGTACAGAGGATAAGAATCCATCTTCATTTGGGCCTGGTCCTGTCACCCTGCCACGAAACTGGTCCTTAAGCTAGGCCTGGGAGACCACACTCTCTAATTAAGTCAAGACTAAGCATTGGTTCAGTTAATTACACTTTTCTGCCCCCACTCCACCTCCCACCCAACTACAAATACCGCCCGCTCTAATAATATCATTCCACGTATAAGCTAGTCTCACCGTCCATGCCGTGTCTATGCTGTGGAATTGACATTCAGTCACTATAGTGTAGAAAAAGGACACATGCCAACACAATTTATTTGGCAGCTATAAATATGAAATCTCATTAGGGCTGCTCTTCCATTAATTTGAGCATTAGAGTGAGTGAGTGTATAAAACCATGTGCAGGAGGATAATTAGGCCAGTGTGAGAGCAGAGAGAGAAGAAGAGCAGGGAGTGAATTTGCTTAGTCAAGAAACAGCTGCCAATCTCATCTGGGATTAACTCTCTTTCTGCACTATGGAGCCAGCAGAAAAAGAGACAACTGCTTCCTCCTTAAGTAAAAGGAATAACAATAGCACACAGCACTGCCATTACAAATGTGATGCAAAGTAAAAGGAACAATCTGGTGGGTTTTTGAGCAAGGCATATGCAGGCATAAGTTGCTGCTTTCGTTTTGTAAAAACTCTGCACACCTTTGCACCCAACCACAGATCTAAACATGAGTTTAGAGCAATGTTAGTAGTGCATGATCGTACCTTATTCGCTGCCTATAATACTCCAGATCTCCATCATCTTTGTATTTTTTCGGTTTTCCCTTGTCATCATCCTCTTCATCTGTACTTTCAGGGTGGTATTCTTCCTCACTGTCACTTTTCTTTACTTTTTTCCTCCCTTTCCCTTCGGTTTTTCTCTTGTATGGTCTCAACTCATACTCTTCATCATCATCTCCAAAGCCCTCCTCCATGGCTTCTCTCTCCTCTTGGTCAGGATCTATTCCTTCATCACTGGGGAGGTACTCTGACCCCTCACTGTCTGTCTCCTCTCCTTCAGTGTGACGTTTTCTCCGTTGCTTTTGGAGCTGTGGCTCAGCCTTGGGCCGGGCCTTAGGATGGGCCTTTAAAGCAGTTACCTGGAGCTTTCGCATACGCTTACGCAGTTTTTTATCCTTGGAAGATGAAACAGTTCTTTTGGTTTTCTCTCTTGAATCTCCACCGGTTCCAACCCCAGAGCTTTTCTTCTTCTTAAGGAGAGGGACTCTCTTCCTCTCAGTAGCCAACTTGGCCTGGTCTGCCAGGTACTGGTCAAAAGCAGAGTTCTCCGCAAGCATCAGTTTTCGTGGCTCCTTCTTTACCTCCTTCTGTTGGATTCGGGTTCCAAAAGGAGTCATGTGACCTTTTCGGATAAGCTCTTCCCATTCGGTCTCCTGAGATGGCATAAGCATACTGCCCAACGTGGATGGTCCCGCTTCTGGTACAACACACACAAATACAGATTCAGAGATTTTCTTCACTGCCAGAATCAACACGAATGCCTACAGGAAAACTCTTAAGGATTCAGAAGGGTCTATTTATGTAGGAAATACTTCGGCTAGTGTGCAGGAAGTATGTGACTGCAGGTTAAATATGCACCGAATAACTCACGGAGCAGTCATGGAATATACTGAGAGCATAACCTTTATTACAACTGAGGACAAGTGTAGTTATGGGTTCTTTTTCACAGTACATGAAAATATTTCTTGCTAGCTTGAATTTTAGGTGTGAAATACATATTATGTGTATTGTTATGTGTGAAAACAGACTTGTGTAGCAACAAACAATACAAGAGGAGAGTTGTCACACCTATTTAAGCCTGTGTCGGAAGTGAAATCTGCTGAAGGCAGAAAGCAAATGGACACCCTGCTATTCTAATTAATGCACAGTAAATTTCCTTCATCAACCTAATATGGACCATAATCAGTGAATGCTACAAGTTAGGCATCTTGGCTGCCACAAAAATTGCTTCCACCCACTGATCAGTGGTTAATGTTTCCAGTCAGTACACAAAAACACGTTACCTTCCTCTCCATCATCTTCTGCCAAAAACTCAAATTCCACCCTTTGAGTGTCCTCTCCTCCCAGAATGGCTTGAAGTCGCTTCTGTTTGGCTCTGACTTTCTTCAGCTGTTTCTCCTGTATGACAAGTTTTTTCATCACCACAATCACACCATTATTATTATAATGTTATTACACCATCATCATATAAACCAGATTACTTTATTTTAAAACGTTACACATGTAGTATTTTACCTTATTTTCTTTCTGTCTTTTGACAGACTCAATCTTCCTACTGATGTCTTTACTGGAGGCTGCGTAAGGAGAAAGCTGCTCAATAATCTTGTTGATATGTTTTAAAGATGCTGTAACAGACCTGCAACACACATGATTAAAAGCAGAAGACTTATTAGTCCCTTGACGTTTTGCTACTTGTTAATAAAAAATTTTTTTAGTTTATAGCATCTCAACAAAGTAAGATGATTACTTCAACACAACACACACAAACCATTTGTGTTTTTGTTTTGTTTTTTTAAATTCCTGTACCTGACATCATCCAACACAGACTGATACTCCTTCTCGGCTTCAGCTTTAACAGCAGCCTGACTGGCCTCCTGGATCGCCTCGTCCACTTGCTGCAAAACACCTTGTTCAAGTATGTGCTGGTCATACACAGCCACACCAAGACCTTGGAGCTCATCAGCTCCCGAACTGGCAGAAGCTGCTTGGATGCGCTGTCGGTCAATCTGCAGCAATGCTCCAGACCTTTTCCCAGCTAAATGCACCAAAGATAACACATGAAATGATTTTATAAGGATATAATGACATTCTCCATCTCCTCTCTCAACATGCTGCACAGCTCACCGCTGTTGCCCTCCCCAGGTCCAGTGTTGGCAGGATAGGCTGCAGCAGCCTCCGGGGCCTGACTGTTTTCAGGGAAAGTACAGACTGCTGAGCCGCCTGTAGCTCCATCCTCCTCCGTTCCTCCCGGGGTGAGGGCAGCACTAGCCGGGCTAGAAAGAGAGGAGGGCACCTGGTCCTCTGTACCGTCTACAGGCATAGTGAAGCAGCTGCCAGAAGTGTCAAACAGATGTCAAACAAGTCATTTAAGCCATTGTCTCGTCTAAGCTGTTAAAGAACTGCTTTAAATAGAGAAATAAAACTAAACAGTTATTGCTTGTCGCCTTTTTATTGCGTCCAAAAAGGCTTCGTTAACTCTGAACGGTATTATGTAATGATCGGAATCTAAACCAAGCTTATATCTATGGTTAATAACGATTAACGGAAGGGTCTTAAACTAATTATGTGAATGTGGAGGCTCGTAATGGGAAGAAATGAATGTAAATAATACCAATTTAAATTAAAGAAGGTACCACATTAGCGGTTAGACGCTGAGTTATAGGATAGGCATAAAACTGAAAGAAACGTTAAAGTCTCTCACAACCTATTGTTTACGTGGCTACGCTAACCTGCTAAGCTAACAGTGAGCCGAACATCATCAGCTGTTCAGCTTCAACAAACAGAGGACGTTCAAAGGACCAAACATGTTCAGATATGTTCCTACTACAGCACCCACTGTTTCTCGCTGTTTGAGTAAAATCTGGTCCATTAAGCCCAGCGTCAAAGCGACAGTGACAATGAGATACTCACAAAACGTGCAGTTATACAACATCACTGGCTCGCTTTATGTCATATTACTCACCAGCCGCTTCCTGGTTTCCGGTGTTAGTGAAGGGATCCGTTCAATGATTAACTTGCTGAACAGCGCCCTCTGCTGGTTGGCAGCAGCAGAGAACATTGCACTCTAGATGGCGCCACAAAACCACTTATTTTTGCCTTATCATTGGAGAAACTGTGAACCACATTTTCAAAAACAACTCTTTGCGTTTTTAGGGAACTACTTAGACACTTCAGTCATTATTAATATGCAAGAATGTGACAAAATAAAGGATAATGCCGAGAAGATTGAAGATCTGGTGGGTCTGCTACCTGCTTTGCAGGCATTTTTTGTTTTGTCTCCTTAGAGGGAAGGATCACTGCAGATCAGCACAGAAGTTATGATCTTTATCTTGTGATAAAATTATTTTTTGCACTAATGGCAGAGGATGACAATGATCCCATTTACAGGCACAAAGGATCACAGAGTGATGAGAACGTCATAAAATAACATGAATCATACACTATGACCCCGACAGTCATCAGACCTTGGCTTAACCGAACAATGATTGTTGATTTTGGATAAACATGTTAGGCAGAACTCTTTATCACTAAAATTAAAACACCAAATTAGGGCATTTTCTTTGGAGAGTAGATTTCTTGGGATTTGTAGAGTCACACAGAAACTTTTCTGGTGGCACGTGGGGCTCCCACATGTTACTAAGACACTATATATTATGTTTTTCCTCTAATTTGCCAAGTGTCTGTGATTTTTTTCTGAGTCTTGGAAAGCCTACGCTTCATGGATGAGGAGCTCCAAGTATTTACCTCTGAGAGGAAGTTTATTTCCACTTTCATGCAAAAATAAATGAAGGGCTTAATTAAAATTTCCTCTCCGTCTTGCACTTTAGCGCATGAGCAGTAGTCAGTAATCTTTCCAAACAGTGTTATCTGTGTAAGCAAACATAGCTATATAAGGATGAATATTGCTGTCACCCTTGGCTTGTGAATGTAGGAAAATGGAGACATTTTCCTGTTTTATTTGCTTAACCAGTAAATGTGGGTCACCTTCAGGGGAACCTCTCCAGAGATTAAGATTTGAACTAAAAGAAAAGTGTGCTGCAGCAAAACCTTGTAGTTTAGTTAGTAGAAGACCTGCAGAGTGTAGAGCTGTGATCAGGTAGCTCACAGCCACAGTGTTTTCCTTGTTTTTTTCTTTTCTCTCAGGGTAGTGTATATAAGGGGCCCGCATACAGGAGTCAAGAAGGGTTAAATAAACTATCGAGCTGCTTAAAAATCATCATAGGTGGCAAATAAACTGATGCATTCACACGATGAGCTGCAGAGAGGAATGCAAACCTCTATCTTCCCCTTCCATCGCTCACGTATTTCACCAGTACTTGCCAGCCTTTATCAAGAGAAGGAGGAGATAATATTTAGTACACAGCTGTGCTTTTATGTGCTTTATAATCTAGGGAAAGTTCAACTGGTTAAGTTTAACTGATAGACCATGTCAAGCTCACAGGTAGCAAAAGTGTTTATCTTAAATGGATGTAGTTGTGATAACTCCCACTTCTTTGTATGCACAGAGTAGATTGTAGATTTATAAGGCGTATGAGGGTTGGGTGCAAATCTCCCAGGGTGCCGCGGAGTACTGTTAACACTGCTGCTCTGAGCTACTTTGCATCCTGACAGTAGAATAACACAGGGGGCAAGATTTACAGGCAGTGTTATAGGTTCGAATTTATATGTGTGAAAATCGGGGTGGTCCTTGCTTTTTATGGATTTTGTGTCAAAATACTGTAAATGTTGATACATGCTCCAGTATGAAGTTGTGTTTCATCTGCTGTCGCTGGAACACAGTCCTCCTCGCTTTCAGTAACGGTAACTTTTATTATCTCTCTGGGACCAGACGAATTTCTTGAGAATGAAATCACTTTACAAGAATTTGGTGAGGCAGCTAGGGAGACAATCAAGGGAGCTCCTTGTGGTCATTATCTTTGTTTATACAGTATTCTTCTCATGAATCCAACAGTTCTCATAGGTGTGCAGAAGATGTTTTTCTCCTAATTTAATTTATAGGTTGTATTCTGAAACACTGGATCACAATAAACAGAAGGATGCACGTCCAAAACGTACTTCCAACTGATGGCAAAGATTTATCTTGATCTTAATCTATGTTGATATTGTGAGGTGGCTGTGGCTCAGGAGGTAGAAGAGGAATAACCCGCTAATCTGAAGATTGGTGGTTTGAACCCTAGTTGCTCCAGTCTATTTGCCAAAGTATCCTTGGATACCAAGATAATGAACCCAGAGTTCTTTCCAATGTGTTCATCAGAGTGTGAAAACCAGATAGAAAACAGTCCGATGTGGAAAAAAGTGCTAGTATGAATGGATGAATGGCACATATTGTACAAAGCGCTGTAAGTGCTTGAGTAGAGTAGCGCTTGAATACAGTCTCTATAAGAACTGGTCCATTAGCTGTGTTGATGAACCGGATCCTTTCTTTAGCCTCGTACGAAAGATTTTAATTTTTAAGACTTTCTTTTGCTGTGTGGACCTGTTTAGACATCTTGTGAGGACAAAAGTACCTGTCCTCATGAGTTTGAAGGCAATTTTCAGACTCAAAATTTTTAGTGTCAGGGTTACAATTAGGTTATGGTTAGGTTTAGGCTAAGAGTTAGAGTTAGGTATTCATTTTTGATGGTTATCGTAAGCAGCTAGGGATAGTGTTATGTCAATTAGACACCCTCACTAAGATATCAAAACGAGAAAGTCTCTCTCTCTCTCTCTCTCTCTCTCTCTGTGTGTGTGAGTGTGTTTAAAAACACACACAGATAAAAAAGCAAAACTGAAATATGATAATTTCATGTGGTCCTTTCCCCCCACAAAACCTAATGTATAATTTCATTCTTCTCTGAATGGTCATGATGGTGGAGATAGGTTTCTCAGAGTAATTCCATGGCTCTGGGACATTTTGTTTCCCTCCCACTTCATTCTTCAAGTGAATATACTGGAGATCTGTTATAGTTACAGACCCTAGTTTCTTCTCAATACACACATTTACACAAGGAGAACAAATGAATGAATGAATGATTTATGAAAATCTGATTTACAAAATATATGACAACTAAATTCATTGACACATTCTTTTATTTGATAGTTGCATTTGATAGTGTTTTAATTCAAAACATTTGCGTCTTTCACCTTCTTAAATATGTGATCATATGTGTATCTGTTCATCCTGTTTTGACATTTTATGCTCTAAAACATTAACTGATTGAGGAAGGAAATAATTGGCAGAGTAAATGACGGTGAAAATAATGAGTTGTAGTCCAAGAATAAATGTTTTCTTACATATATACAGTTCAATTTCCGTGTCTCAGTTGACACCTAATACATTTGTGGGTATATAAACATACACATGTAGGCCACAGGGATAGAGTTACCCTATGTCACACTTCCATTTGTCACAGTGCACACATGTAAGCATATAAATACATGACTTCAGAGGACATTACATTGAGTTACATTCATTTCCTGCAGATTCGTTATAACCGTAACTACTATTTGACTAACCTTAACCTAAAATTGAACCTTAAATCATGTCTACACCTTACAGTTCAATCATTTATGTAATGATGGCTTATTTTTTGTCACTATGAGAAAGACACATCCTCATGATATGACTTCATAAACAGATTCTGGTTCCTAAAAGAAAGAAAGAAATACCTGCCTCACATATAAAATATTAGTTGTCATAGATACCTATAAATACCTATAACTAAAAAATGTGTGTGTGTTGTGTGTCTTTGTGAAATTTATTAACACAATGAGCTATTGTGATCCATTGTTTGGTCCATTTTTTAAAGATTTTTTTTATTTATTTATTTATTTTTAAATTCTGGGAAGTCTACTTGACTTTGAGTCAACAACCGCCACAGCCTTCACTTCTATTTGTATTGTGAAATTCTTGTCCCTGAAAAATCCCCCTATAATTTTGATAAAGCAAAATAAAAGCAAAACTGAAACTAACAAACTCACTGTGGAATTAAAACTGAACTTAAAAAGGACATTTCACCTACATGTTTTCTCTGTTATTACAACATTAACTAAGTGCACTAACCTTTGGATTAAACCCAACGGTAACCCTAAAAGAAACTCTTAAACAGCTCTTAAATGGTGCAAGAATGGTGCAGGAAACCGTAAGTATGCACCAAACGAGCTCACTTGTCCTGAAGCCAATAGTAAAAATGCACTGCAGCCCTGAACGCTTCTATTCATCACTCCACACCGGGCATATGAGAACGCAAACATCTGACGAGGTTGGATTAGACATTAAATGGTCTTTAGCCTTACAGCTCCCTGGAGCAAAGTTAGTGTGATGTCTGGTTGTCACGATTTGCATCGATGTGAGAACACTGCAGGTTGTCTTCTGGGGTATGTTCAGCCAGTGAGTGGTCATCACATGGTCTGCCTCCTGCACATCCCACCCAGGCAGACAAACTCTCCAAAACCAGCACCCAAGTTAATGTGTAAAGACGGCTAAAGATAACTAAAAAAGCACACACACACATAATAAATTCCTCTAATTTCAGCTGCTGATGTGTGCGGCATTAAGTTGAACCCCTGCTTCGTGCTTCTTTGTTGAGTGCCTGCTTCATGGCCCAACTGAGCAGACATACGGCCTATGATGTTCTCTTAAGCCTCAAAGTGGTAAATAAATCAACATGAGTAAAGCATCGTCATGTCTATATTAATGTATATTCCAGCTACAGCATGCTTTACACATGTGTGTCAGTGTTGGCAGTGCTAATGTCTCCCATGTGCTCTCCTGTCCCAGCTAATACATGTCTGTTTGTGTATCTGACAATAATTACAGGGGTGGGCTAGGCTCTCATCCGGGTGCATCAGACCACTGCCATGCTGCTGTAAATGTCTAATTCATCTGGATGTGATTCCACTCAGCAGCAGGTGTGCATTTACACATAACCACATGACAGATGTACACTGCTGCGCTCTTTTAAAGATCTTGAGAAAAAATTTGTTTCGGAGGTGAACAATTCAGAAACGTTAGGCCTGGGGAGAACGGTTTTAATCGTCAAATAAAAGGTTTTAAAGTGATTCCTAGAGAGCACAGGAAATCACCTGCATGCAAGCTCCAGCTAAGGCTGAGCACATTTGAACACACACTGTATGCCTACCTCTTCCAGGTCAGCTTGTGTCAACACATTAGTGTGAGTTCACACAGAAGTGTGCATTTAGTAGTCCTCAAACACAGCTGGAACAAACCACACCAGAGAGAATCAGGATGAGGTCTGTGTGGTTCGGTGACACATCACATGAAACCACCAGAACCGCAATGTGGGCAAAACGTATTGTATGAGTACTTGCGTGTTTATGTGTGTGTGCCTTTGTGTTTCACTGTGCGAGAGCTGGCTTAGCTCTGCATCACTCTCCATTGATAACAAGACTCTTCTCTTTGCTGCGGCTTGGAGGACTCCAACCAGTGATAGCTGCAGACCACAACACAGAAATCAGGACTTGTATGATGATATACAGTGGCAGCAGTGCCTCACAAGACCTTGACCTGAAACACAAGCAGAGGGAATACAGTAGAACGGATGTAAAAGATAGCTTGAGCAGAGACTAGACAATTCCAGACCAGAGTATATTTTACTTTTCCAGAGGTCTGATTTCCAGCATTCGGTTCGCAAGTTGCTAAAACATACATTTGTAGTTGTCAAACTGATGATAGATGTACTGTGGACAGTTGCCTCTGGTAAAAAAAAACAGCAGTTTATCTGTCAACTCATGTGCGCAGGGAGCACCTAAGAAGGCTGATACGGTAATGTAAACTTCCTATAACAGGAAACCTTAAAACTACTAAGATCTGTTAACCTCCCAAATGTTTAAACTGAGTTATGGCTCATGCTCGACAAGCTACAAACAGTAAAAATAATTGTGAATTCAAATCTAACTCAAACACTTCACCCGTACTGCACATCTAACTGTGCAAATGTTTTTTCATTCAGTTTTCTCTCCACACATCTCTCCATCATTCAGCTTTCCAATGTGTTTATTTACAAGCTAGTAACACTAAAGGGAACCTTTTAAAACCCCCACTATCAATACAGTTAATTATCAGCAGCTTATCTTTTGTCTTTAATACCCTCTTATTGACTGGCATGGACAAAAAAAGAAATTCCAAACTGTCAAACACTTCTCACTTTTCTTTGACTCGTTTGCCTTTGAGCTGTGATTTTCCACGCCTTTCAGCACTAACTGTCAGATTCCTCACATTTCTCTGTGCCGCTACCCTGCGGTGCGAGATAGGTTTGATGCTATTGTGCTCACATGGGATGCATCTATAGAGAAGTTTTGAACAGCCCTATTGTTTGTTGTGTGCTTGTTCTCTCAGTCTAATAAGAAACATGTGTACTGTCATCGGAAATGTGTGCTGAACACACAGAACTTTGACTGTTGGACCTCTGTGCAGAGACCTCACCCAGTGGGAAATTATATTGCAGATTGGCAGTAAACTGAAGTGATACAGCACAACATCGTGAGTCAAAGGTGGTGGAATGCTGAACCAAGATGTACAAAGGATCATAAGGGTAGATGATAAAAAAAAAAGGTGGACTTCCTTTTTAAAAAGTAGATTATCAGATGTTATTTGGGGGGGGGGGAATGAAAATACTGGGATTTCCCAAAGTTGGGACAAATAAGGGCACAACCAATAAAAGTAATGTAAGATTGGTGACAAAGGTCAGCTCAAACTTCGGGTTCAAAACTCTCTCTTCCTGCCACTGCATACTCCAGTTTGCTGGGAACAGGAAACAACTCAACACTTCTTCATAACTCTAGAATTACATTATCTACAGTAAAACCTCAGCCTCGGGAGTGTTTAGCTGCTGAACAGACTTGGATAAAAAACCCATTACATTTTGAAATTATTTATTTATTATCTCAAAGGATTTTGCTACTTTGGTGCAGATATATATTGAGAAACTAAGTATAAAAGCATCTGCCTTGCGTTATGGCTAGGGAGTTCATACGAAAAGTGAGTTTATCATTGCTGTTGGGTCACGTTTAAGGTTGTGCAAAAGAACACAAGACCCTGGAAAGTTTTTCATGAGCCCAGAGGTCACAATATGCTTGCAATCTAAGAAAGAACATGAAGTCCTTTAACTGGGCAAGCAAAGGCAATTTATTATATGTCATTCATTTGGCAAATGCAATTTGGGGTTCAGTGTCTCTCGAGGAGCTGGTGAATAAATCACCGACTGTCTTTTATTAAATATACTTAAAACAGAGAGAGAAAAAATATAAATCGAAAGACTTTTATTAGGCATCAAGAAAATCAAATTTGATTCATGTTTATTATTGTTTATTTTTCGTACATTTTCCAGTTGTAAGATGGTCTGTGGTTGTAAGATTGCTCAACTAAAACTATGCATTAAAAAGAGGCAGAAGCCTTCGGTCCTTATGGAGTTTTTGCCTCAAGGGAGTCTTTTGTCCATACTCCCTGTGTCTGCCTGTCCATCTCTGTGATCCCCAACTGATTTATAACAGGAGTGTGGGGTGTTGTGAGGGGACGATATGCTGCTAGGGGCAGCCCTCAGTATGTCAGCATTTAGAGTGGTTGATTTATTCAAGGGAAGGCCCATGGACCATGGAGTTAAGGCTGCTCATAGCCGACAAAGCTAGGAACAGGCCCCAGCCTACCCTGGGAATCATAAATTACCCGAAAGCTTTGTTAGCAGCTTTGTCTTCTGCTCCTGCCCTTCTGCCACACTTACCCTTTATCCCCACTGATTTGGCCCCTGTCCTCACTCAGCATGATTAGAAGCCTGCCCCACGCCATCCAGCCAGGAGCAAACAGAGCCGCGGGGTATGTAGCAGTAGCTCTACTTTGCCCGATAACAGAAAGGCCTAAGTGACTTTGTTGCTGTCCCCAGTGGAGTGAAAAGCAGTGAAGCTACATCACTCTTCACACTGGTAGCATGCTGCTAGCACGTGTAGAGATTTGCAGATTTGCAGACTTTCTTTCTGTTTTTTTAAAACTGTCTTTTATAATCTGATACATGTTAGAATGATACGATGAGAAAAAACTGACCAGTAAAAGTAAATGCATGCATAAGATTAGCTAATCTTCTTAGTGGACCAAATCAAACATGCTGCTGTCTTTTGAGACCAATTTTAATCGCAGATGCAGAATTATTTCCAGCTGCACAAAGCTATCAACTGTGGGAGGCAATGACCAATCTAGTAAAACAAGCCAGTGCATTGCAGTAATATATGAAGTGCTTCACCAAATCCCTTTTACAAAACACCATATCACAGGTCAGCAGTGACTTATTTTAGATGATCATAAGTACTCTCTGTCACTTTCTCATGAAGTATTTTCTCTGCCAGTATGTTCTGGTTTCTACACTTTCAACAGAGACTTGGCAAGCCAGAGCTTCAGGCTCTGATTGCAAATGTATCATGTGTCCCATCAGAGTATAAAGAGTACATTAAATTAGCCCGGTAAGCATAAAGTCTATTCTGTGTTAAGACTGAGTGGCACTGGCCATAATGTGACCCTTTATTGTAGGGTTTGAGGTAACTCCACATCTCTTGCCAAAAGTATACAAGACTGAAGAACAGCAGATTTATGTATGTGCACTAAAGACACTTCCAGATAAATGAGGAGTACTGCTGGGAAAGTGAAAGGCTGACTCAGGAATAGATAAAATGCCAAGAGTCTTGAGTCTTGAAAGCCTGTAACCCAAATCTGATATCAGCTCTGGGCCGAAGAATCAGCAAAGGAGACATGCCGGTGAGTAAAAATAAAACCTTTGTGTGTGTTACAGGTCAGCAGGGAAGCATAAAGTGAATACTTTCATTCGCATTCTTATTGTGTCTTTGTGCATCCTCTGTCCTCCACCACATCCTCTGTCCTGACAGTTCACAGTCACCTAACAAAGGTGGGCAGTCATGGAAAATACAGTTAGTTCTCTGCTGCTGCCAGCCGACTCGACTTCCTTTCATAACCCACAACTGCCCTTCCTTCCCGGCTCTCTTCCCTCAGCTCCCTTGTTAGTGATTGTTAAATGACAAAGAGGGGAGCACACCCACCTAAAAATGCAGTAATGATAATTCAAATGTACACTGTTTTTCAGTTTTTCAGTTTTACATATTGGGGTGTAATAAAAAGAAAATCTGTAGTTTTTTAGCAGGTGTTGCTTTTTTTTTTTTTTTTTTAAATACAGCCTCGAAGGAACAACAGCACATGACATATAAAACTGCATCATTAATTATTTGACAAAAACAAAACCAAAATATGGAAACGGTGTGTAAAATGACTAAGTATGCCCTTACTCCTTCCATAGGTATTAAGTAAGAACTACATCATCCAAGCCTCAGTTAGCATGTTGTAAGTTAAAGTTCATGACAGTTGGAAAAAGACTGGATAAATATGGCTTGTTTAGAAGAGTTGCCACAATAAAGACTCTTCTCTCTAAAAAGAACATGGCGGCACAGTTTAGGTTTGCAAAGTTGCATCTGAATAAAGCACAAGACATCTGGAAAAATGTCCTTTTTACAGACAAGACCGAAATGGAGTTGTCTGTCTTGTCTGGTCATAATGAACACTGCCATGTCTGACATAAACCAAACACAGCATATCAACACAAACACCTTAAATCCACTGTCGTGTACAGTGGCGGAGGGCTAACGACTGGGTTTATTTTGTAGCTACAGGACCTGATCACCTTGCAGTCACTGAGATGACCATGAACTTCTCTGTATTCCAGAGGCAAAAGTGAAGTCATCTGTCTGACAGCTAAGACTTGACCCACATAACAGGTCATATAACAGGACAATGAACTGAAGCACACCATCAAATCTGCAACAGAATGAATGAAAAAGAAAACAATCAAAGTGTTGCAATGGCCCCAAGTCCATATCTGAATCAAATGTGGTAGTAGGACCTTAAGGGTCTCAGTGAACTGAAACAACATTTAAAATAGAGACAAATATCATACAGAAGTTCTTCTTCAAGCTCGTAAAGGTCATTCTACAATGTCTGACTTAGCTTTTTAAGCTTTTTATTAATGGCATGGTGTTATGTGTCACATGTTGTTCATCTGAGGTTATAACCAGATTTGAAAACGTATATATTTCCTGACATGTAAAACCTTACAAGGTATACTTTCTTTTTACCATGCCTGTAAATGCATGCAGTGGAGAGGAGGTGGGGTCTAGGAATCACTTCCACTGGGTTCATTTCAGATCACAGTTTACTTTTTAAGTAAACAATAAGATGTTTGTTTCTAACTCTGGTCGGCTTCGTTCTCCAGATAGCAATAGGTTAGCCACAATAAGCTTTCAACAAGATAATGATTCGGCTAAGCTAACTAATGCTGCAGACACCAGTAAAGGGAGCAAATTGCAATTACAATTAAGACTGAAGATGCGGTTGCTTAATGAACACCTCTGGTAAGCAGTCAGATTTTGACAGACAGAACAAAGTTAGTGTTCAGTATTTATTCATGTGTTGTGACAAATACTCCAACACTTGTAGCTTAATTGTATTATTGACGAGAGCACATCTCTGAATCTCTCTGGAGACATGGATATAGATCGGTACACCAGAGGCTATCAGCTGAACTATCTCATCATTAATCCACACACAGTGAAATGTAAACCTGTCAATTAGTTCAACATGAGTTCAACATCTGGGCCCACCAAGAATGTACTAACATCTAGGTGCTTAATGTCCAAACATAAGAATGAATCTTGTCACGTAACGCTTTATAATACAAAAAATAAGCAGGCGAGTGGACTTTAATAGGTTACACATTACTGTTGACAAGAGCCTCGTTGTTCCATGAAAGATGTTTCCTGTTTCACAGTGAAAATTTCCTAGGTCTCTTGTTGTGTATAAAATTATTATTTGCCCTTTGTTGAGATTAATGATGCTTTTTAAACTGTTTTTTGTTGTCTCGGTAATTTTTAATCTCATGTTTGCAAGCACCAAAATTTTTCATGTCAGACCTCGTGACACCGCTATCCATTTATATTCGCCTGTAGTCTGTGTTTGGGGGCAAATGCTTAAGGTCATGCCATTTTTATTGTCAGTATTCAGCACAACCTATTGTGTTTCCTGCATCGGGGAACATTTTATATTCCAGAACTAGTTTTCCCTCGCTCTGCAACATCCTGAGGAGCCATGAACCGGGATAATGGGGTCGTCATCTTGCCACATGTTTATGGTGACCCGGAGTCTGTCCAGAGTGGACAAGCAGGGAAACTCCTAGCTGAAGACAGTGATGCATAGTTTCAAGCCAAAACAGGAAAATTGGGACCAACAGAAGAATCCAACACATCTTTATTCAGTGTAAACAAAGCAATTCTTGGAAAAGGCTGGCCACAACTCTGCTGCATGTAAACATGCAGGCTATATTAGTAGGCCACATTTCTATTCAGTTTACAGTTTTCAGACACTAATGACAAAGGATTTTTTTTTCACATGTCTACATTGTTTTGGGAGCTTTTTATTAAAAATGTGATTAATATTTAAGCATTTTTATTCTCGTATCTATCGTATATAGTTGGCTATCTTTATAGTTTTCTGTAGAGGCTGAAGTTAGTGTGCCATGACACTGAGAAAAGGAAATGTCCTAGGCAATTTCATTCACCAAGGTCAGCATATTTCATCACAGAGAACTGGTCTAGCATCGCTTAAATGCTTCCTTAGTATTACGGCACGATCAGGTGGTTGAAAATGAGCACAGATGTGTAATTTCCACAACGAGAAAGAGATAAACAAGTTTATCGAGTCTGGGGTGAGAGTGAAGCCAAGAAGAAAATAGTGTAAGAGCTTGAACATAATTACTGGTTATAAAATAAGGGTAAAAAGTAAGATGCCTACTGGCTTTTCCCATGATCCAGAAAAGAAAGTAGGAATTTATCTACATTTGAAACCATTAATATTCACTTTTTAATTATCTCAGTGATTTTTGTGTCTGTTTAAGATACTGTCTACAGAAGAAAAAAACACATGACTGCAAGCTGGCTGGGGAATAGTTCATCAAATGTGCAGTTATTAAAAAAAAAAACATGCACTCCTTGGCTGTAAAGACGTGAATTGAAAGAGAGTTTTGACTTGTTACGGTCCCTTTTGCCAACAAAAATAGGAGGGAAAGCTGTGTAGAACAAAGCTCTGTTGGTTTGCAGAAAAATAATAATTTTCATAATTCTTTTTTTCCTTCTCTTGAGCCGATGAAGTCCGCATTCAGGAAATCTTTCATCTTCGAGATCATTTTCCATGACTTTATTTGTAGAGGTTGCGCGCCAGTTTATGCCACGGCTTTCAAACTGAGGAGCTAATCAAATACGCCTTTCTTTAACAAACCACACACACAAAGAAGAGGTTTTTCACAAAGTTGGTGCTTTGAAAAGAAAGAAAACTACTTTTCATTTATTATTACAACTCAGTCTTTTCTGTGCACAGTGCCATAGCTGCTGTGTGAGGTCTAACCTGCCCATCAGCTCTGATGCTGTCTTTTGTGCTTCATAGTTAGCAGTAAAAAGCTGCTGATTTAACATTCCTGGCATCTGTTGACAGATGTTTATTTGCATTTTATTTTATTTTTTATCCTTAGCGTGCTTTTGCATGCATCATCTAATGCATCTGTTGAAGTAGTTTTACTATGACTGCTGGCATATACATGTTGCTTCAGAGAACTGGCACACAGTCCATATGACGTCTTCCAGTTCTCAGCAAGCTTTTGTTAATCACCTCCCTCCCTCGAGGGAAGCACTGCTGTTCTGACTGCTTGATGCCCATTGAGAAACCACTCCCAGAAACATTTTCTATGAAGAAAGTCATTCATTGCTGATTCAGTGACAAGTTAAATATGCTGGACATGAGCCCCTGGGGCTGTCCTCCAATTACGTAGGAAAAAAACTTGAAGGAATCAAATCTTTTTAAAGGAAATTTTAGAAAATGTGCTTTTTTTTGCATCTTGTGTTGAAAATGGTGCAAATGTAATAAATTTAAGGTCATACTTGACGTAATTTGTACAACTGGAGGGTAAACATGATAATCCAGTGCCTTCCAGAGGTTTTATTTTTATGAGAGTCAGCTACATTACTCCTCCCACCCTAGAAATAGCAAGCTGTAGGTTTATTTTGTTAACAGTAGACAAAGCCAGGCTAGCGGCTTCCCATTGTTTACAGTCTTTGTGCTATGCAAAACTATCTGGCTCTACCCTTCAGACACATGGCATTAATCTTCTGATCTAATTTTCTGCCAGCAGATATTACTGAACATTGTGAATTATCCTAACCACTACATTGTTTAAATGTATAGCTTCAAATATGATTAAAGCACAAATTCTATTAATTCCTGACCCTTAAATCTTAAAGACATCTATCATATATAAATAGATAAATGGTACTTTGGTTTGTGGTATTATGTGAATCAAGCCCTTTAATTTTAAGAAGTTAAAATCAGCAACATCAGCAATTTTATCAGTCAAGTCTTCTGAGATGAAAAGGCATCTGAACATCGCTGTTTTATTTACACTGCAAAATCAAATGCAGGAAACTAATTTGTTATGTATAAAACTGAGTTAGTGACAGCTGCATCACATAACACGACATTCTCATGCTCATTTCATTCTTAATGGCTATAAAACCCCCAACTATTTACCGTTCTCTGTGATAAGAATGATTTTTCAAATTTGAGAGGAGAAACAGCCTCCTATAGATTTCCTCCCTTCTAGGTAAATTCCAGTTTCTCGTGGCTTGTTGTTTACTCAGCTGGGGTCAGTCAAGTGCTGCTGGTAGACAGAACCTCTCATTTGTCCTGCTGTTATCCACCAACAGCTCCTGAAACCTCTTAAACCCGTCTTTATTATCCTTAACACTTACTGAAGGGCCACACTCAACCTTCCTGCGCAGATCTCTCTTCCCCTCTTCTGCCCTCTCCCTCCTGCTGTCTCCGCTTGCCATCGTCCCTTCCCTTCGTTATACATTTATATGTATCTTTTTGTTAAAATTCATGAGTGCTTTCTATGTTTTCAGAGCCCCTCTGAGAGGTTAGAGGTCAGTGGAGTTTTATGGTCCCACAGTGCCAATTCTCCCAGAAGGGTTTGGGGGCTCCTGAGACTAAACATCTCAACATCCTCTCTAATGCGTTCAGTTTGTATCAGCCTCAAGATCCAAGTGGTGTGTTTGTATTCCTTTTTAACAAGCCTCCTCTGGTAAAATGTTGCAACTGTTGCGGTGCAGGATCACGTTGCAACACAATTTTACTTTTGTGTGGATTTATTAGCAGGTAGTGTGCTTGATTCCCCATTTTATCAAGCTCAAAAAAGTCTTTTGAGGAGAAAAAAAATTAAATTAAATGAGACAGGCCACGTGGGAGCAGGACTCAAATGTTGCTCCAAATGTGGTTTCTCACACTATCATCACACACATCCTCTGCAATGGAATTTATTTTCAGAGCATTTTAAATTCAGTTTTAAATTGAAGCAGTCAGTCACTCTGCCTGCATGAGCCATCATAAAGTTTGCGGATGACACCACAGTGGTTGGACTCATCTCAAGGGGGGATGAGTCGGACTACAGAGATGAGGTCAACAGACTGACTGAGTGGTGTTCAGTTAACAACCTCCAACTGAACACCACGAAAACTAAAGAACTTATCTTGGACTTCAGGAAGGGCAGAGCAGACCCGGCCCCACTTTACATTCACGGGAGCTGTGTGGAGAGGGTACACTCCATGAGGTTTCTGGGCGTGCAGATATCTGATGACCTCTCCTGGACTGCAAATACTACAGTGGTGGTTAAAAAGGCCCAGCAGCGTCTCCACTTTCTGAGAGTGCTCAGGAGGAACAACCTGGAGGAGAGGCTGCTGGTGACATTTTACAGAGCCACCATAGAGAGCATCCTAACGTACGGCATAACAACATGGTATGCAGGGTGCTCAGCTGCAGACAGGAAAGTACTGCAGAGGGTCATCAACACAGCCCAGAAGATCACTGGCTGCTCTCTGCCCAGCCTGGAGGTCACTGCAAACTCTCGGTACCTCAGCAGAGCTGGCAATATCATCAAGGACCACTCTCACCCCAGCAACCAACTGTTTGAACTATTACCGTCAGGCCGACGGTACAGGTCACATAAAACCAGGACAAACAGATTCAGGGATAGCTTCTTTCCCAGAGCTATCACCGTAGTAAATAAGCACAAAAACAATTGAACCTATTCCATACCGTCACTGTCATTATATTATGCTGCTATTCATACTGTCATTATATTAATGCTGCTATCCTGTATATATTGTACATACTATTGTTTGAGTACTTACGATTGTTTTTTTTGTACTTTTTATATTTTACATTTATATTTATTATTGAAACTTGCACCAAGGGAGTGGCACTCCAATTTCGTTGTACTCTGTACAATGACAATAAAGGCTATTCTATTCTATTCTTTCAACACATCAAATGCAATTTAGTCTAAGTAGGGCATTTAATGCTGAATGATCTAAGAAGGATGATGTTTCACTCCAAAGCCAGTATCACATGCATCACACATATCTCTTACTGGAACCAATCAAATGAATTGATTAACCAATTTAAATAAAACTAACTGAAAAAAAACATTAAATAAAAATTGGTCAAGCTCCCATGATTCCCAGAGTCACATTTAATGGCTGCTAGTGATCGCCGGACATGGTTGTTTGCTTGGTTGGCTTAATTGCACCATAGTTTGCCTGTACATCAGCCCGTGGCACTCACCAACATCTGTAGGTGATGTTTTATTGGATTATCATTGGTAGCAGAGGGCTGCTGGTAATTCCTTATGATAGATAACAGCCTCTGTCAATGAGAAAGACAAATAAACATCCATACCAGCACCCCCATGGTTACATCTGAAAACAGATCCTCTCTGCCTCCTGGGGCTAAAATAACAAACTCAATATCTGCTTTAACAGATACCATGCCTCCCCAGAGAGGTCATACTTCTGCAGCTACATTTCAGTGCTGTTCCCCACAGTCATGACTGCAAATAATGTGGACTACATGAAGAGTTAGCACAATACAGCACATATGGACATGTGGCTTTGTAATGTGCCTATAATAGGCGACAGCATGCTCCACTTTGAAGTGATGCAGGTCATTTCCAGAGCAGTAACATGTATGCTTTAGCAATCTGTCAGCGTTAATTTCAGCACCTGATTTCGTTTGTGTCACAGTGTCAGGGTTTAGCTGAGGATGAGTGACTAAACTGTCATACAAAATTTTCCCAGTAAATTTTTGTGGTGGTTTTACACCAATCATCTTTAAACTTTAAGGTTTTCTTATTACTACTTAGTAGTATGTTATGTTAAGATTTGCCTACTCTTTCTTTAATAAATGCTAGCGTGAAGGCCTGCAGAGCTTCAACCACATTGTGTAGTCTTATTATTAGCGTAAGGAGCACCATGAGTTACAAAAGATACAGATCACCACCAAAACCAACTGATTGCTCCTTGAATCTCCTTTCAGTGAACATAATAACACATTTTCTTCACTGAAAAGTGTAAAAAGAATAATTCAGTTACTGCAAAGTTATTCAAATTGTAAATTAGTTTGCCGGTTATTGAGATGTTCTGCAGGTTTGTCCAAGAAGACAAAACAAAGTGGAATGAAAACATTGTTTAGTACATGAGAAACCTAAACAAAAGGTTCCCATGCTTTGGAGGTCAGATTCTGCAGCACATTTCTTCAAAGGCTGACCTCTACTGGGTTTTTTTGTTGTTGTTTTGTTAATGACAGCAGAGTTGAGTCTTCCAGTAAAAATAAAATGCTGTCTTTCTCCTACATTTGGCCTGAACTTGAATGCCTGTGGAGGCAGGTTTGGTGCCTCATTGTGAAGCATCAGTGCAAGAATGAAACGGTGAACTCATTCCAGCTATGGGGGTCTGTAGAGAGAAAAGCTCACCATTGTGCATGTGGGTGAATAAATCAAAAAAGTGAAACAAGGAAATTCAAAAGTCTGCCAAAGACTATATTTCCCTTAAACTATCATTCAGAAACTGGATTTGTAGCTGTTATTGTTGAAGGCAGAGATCAAAATGAAACTGTTTTGAAATGTAGTCATTTTACACAAAAGACCAAACACAGACTTACTGGAGGATTAGCTTGAGGATCCTCACCCATTAAAAATAAAGAAAAGAAGAAATAAAAGCCAGAACAGCGATTAAAGCATGTGAGTTCCTGTAACCATTTACTCAAACTGAATAGTAGTACTCTACGATGAAAGTATTTGAAAGATAAACGATAAAGTACTTTGAGTCATTTCCTTTGCTTATGCACACATGTTGAATTTGCTTGATGGAATCCTGATATTTAAACCTGAAAAATGAGATCACTGTGTGTTTTCAGCTATGAGCCTGTGGCGAGTGTCAGTCTAGTTCACTTCTTTGGTGTATGACTAACACATGTCAATACTGGATTGTTTGCCAGGAAATTTCATTCCAGTGTCCCCATTATGATATTATTCTTAGATAATGGCTTTGGTGATCCTCAATTATTTTCTCGAATTTGTACAAATTTCACATGTACGGTTTTAATTAAATTTGAAATTAAAATGACTTCAAAGCTATTGGATGGACTGTGATTAAATCTATCTGGTAGACACATTCATGTCCACATCAAAATGAGCACGAGAACGTTGGTGAGCAAACCAGGAAAACGTGAATGTGACATGACCTGTTTGACATTCGGTCTCCCAGAACCACCTACAGACACTTGGCTTTCTCCTTATTGTTCAGGCCTCAACATGCCAATCATCATTCGTTTTTATCACTCGATCAGAAGCAGGCACTTTGAAAATGCAGTGGGGAAATCTGATGACTTCTCTTTAAGCTATGTGGGAATGCCATGTTTTACTGGACAGAACGTGTTGGGAAACTGTCTGAGTTGGATTGAGAATTACGCTGGCTTTCACACGAGTGTTTTGTTTTTCAGCTTTTTGAGAACTGAAAAGATTTATTGGCAGAAAGTATCCAGACAAAGACTGTAGGGGAGGAATCAGACATAACCCCATGTCGCTCATGAAAAATCTGGATTTAGGTAAACTGCTGTAGGTTTTCTTTGTTGTCTGTCTCTGCTTCCGCAGCACAATTTGGACTCAATTTCACATTCATAAATGCTCTATATAAGGACAGTATATATAAACAGAGAGCCCGAGTAATGAGTTTGTAAGAAATAGCATTGAGAGCAATTTTCAGGTCCGTCCCAAGGGCTGGAGGGGTAACATGGATGTAACCTTAAGCATTTTCTGGATTGCAGAGTAATTACTGAATGGGACCGCAATAACAGCTTCACTCTCTGGAGTGAAATTAACAGGCCTGAGAAGGTGTGAGATGATCTTTCACCCCAGAGGAAATCACACACAAAGCAGCCACTCATGTCTCACACACACACAAACAGACAAACACGCATTTAATTCCACTGTATTTTTTCATAAACTGTCCAATAAAATGCCAAATTATTCCTCTATATCATTTCCCTTTCATCTGTCATTCTACTCTTTTTTTTCCTCTCCATCTTCTGATTCTTTTGTGTTTTGTCTTTCTTTCATATGCCGGAAAGCAGAACTACTTTCTCCTTGACCTCCTTCTCATGTCAGTCTGCCCTACATCTTTAAATTATTACCCTGATTCCTCTTTTTTTAGTTACTGATGCTGTAATCATGTCTAGTAGGTACTTTCATCCAAGAATTCGCTCTCCTTTTATATCCAATAAAATCTGTCGGAGATTAGGTAAATAGGGCAGGCATGTAAATCAATGAGCTACCCTGTTCAATGCTGTCAGCAAACCCATCTTTTCTGAACCGCTATGTCCACAGATGTTCATTTGACAAGGATGGAAGGAGGACAAAGATATGCTAATACTCCCTACAGTTAAGAAAACACATAAAAGTCCTTTTTGTCATTTTTGATTCTTCTGTTGTGAGTTTTATTTTGACATATATCAACCATGGCTATCACGTTTGTGCCACTTTTATTGTGTTTGAAATTTCATTCCTGACATGTTGGCAACATTCATTTTCATATTAACTCTTGATGGTTGGTTGCAAGCAATAAAACCCCAGCAGGGGGTCGGCGGCTGAAATAAGCTCTGCGCTGAGCTAACCATCCAAAGCGAGAGCAGGAATGGATACTGCAGCAGTGCTTTTCACAGGGTTGAATTAAACTCCCACAGCTAAGCAAGAACAGAGAAATTTGTCCACAACTGTGAAAATTGCAGCCTCTTTTTGAAAGTGGGAGGGACACTGTTAGCGTGCTTGCGGGTGTATATTTGTGTCAGGAAAGGTGGTTGTCGATGCTGACATGATTGTTTATGTAAGTGGCCTTAAAAAGCTGGCATTGAGTTTGTGGAAGACGGATATGGCCGGCACTTGGTGTTACTTTGATAGAGACACAACCCACTTAGCAAGAGTATTTCTTTATCGTGACACGTAAAAGCCAGAGGCTGCACAGTTTGTTGAAAGCTTTAGATTTTAATGTGTTAAAGGAATACCTCAAATAACAGCAGGATGCTCTGTCTGAGTGTCATTAAATGTTGCTGAGGAGGCTTGTCAGCTACCACCCAAGAACAGCTTTGCTTTCACTATCCCATTCTTGCTACTGAGTCTCCAAATTAGGCCAGCGCTGCAGGCTCTCGTCACTTGAAAACATTCACTTGACACCGTGGCTTCTCCAGCTGTGCTTTGTAAAGAGAAGTACACTAAAAGAAGACAACAAGACTCAATTTAAATGCATGTGACAGTTTGAGAAGGAACAGCTCACAGTTCAGTCTCTTTGCAGGTGGAGAGACGTATTCAGTTACTCTCACAAAGTGGAAGATTCACATGTTGGCTGCTTTGCCAGCTTTGTTGAAGATTCCACTTCGAGGAAAGCAGAAAGCACTGTGTTAGAGTTTATGTTGCCTGTGTGGGAGGAGGATATTGTAGCATAGCAGTTACAGTAAGGTAACAAAATCTACAAGGGTGATGTGGTGCCAGCGTTAAAATAGCTTTTATTGCTTTGGTGAAATCTGCACTTTTTCACATAATTTTATCCAGTCCAAGTTTCATTTCTTTCTTTGTCCGTGATTTGGGTTTACTTAATATTTAGGATGAGCCAAACTTTTTGAGAAGGTTCTTTTGTTGTTTCCACTTCAAATCGATTCAGTTCATATCTGTTTTATTAACATGTTGCAATTTGTCAGAAGTAAACCCAAATGGCTGAACAGTTTTTTAAGCATATCCATGCATGAGAACGTTTGTTTTTCGGAGCACTGAAATTAATCTAAACCATGTGAGAGTACGAAAGTAACTTCATGGCTAATAACTGTAGCTTTTGCAAATATAGTGTAGATCTCCTGATTATCGAAATTCATATGGGTTTGATTATAAATTTCTTAGTAAGCCTCTTAGCTGATTACTAATCTCACAGAGCAGATGTTGTGTCTGTATCTTATTGGGGCAGAAGTCACCAATGGGATTTTATCTTTTATCACTTGAGCTATTATTCTTTTGAATAACTGCATGTATGGTTTTCTGCGGTTTCTGCCTCAGTGTACACAGGCTTTATGCATGCACATGTATGGTTTTTTTTCTGGTGCAGGTTTTCAGAGTACACTTTATGGCCAGTCCTGCAAAAACCGTGCAACTGTGCATCCTGATTTTTGAGCTTTCATGAAGAGGCCAAAGGAAGGGAAACACATCTCTGCAGTCTCTTTAAGCCATGCCAGATCAGTCTCGGTTATGCTGTAATTCTGAAGTTCAACGTTCATGTTTTCAACACAGCTTTTATGATCTCTGGATCCTGGACTGGTGAGAACACTCGGTAAAGTACAACTGCTGCAATTATTTATTATGGTAATTGGAATGCACTATTAGAGTTTATTCCTTAAATAACAGCTGGTAGCTGAACTCTCTCCCTCTTTACTGAAGTCAGTAATAAACAGACAGGTTACAAGATCTCCTTTACACTATGTGTCATACAATTCATACCAGATTGATAGAATTCCTTTCAGTCTGGCTATTAGAAAACCTTTGTTCTAGATTCTTTTGATGTGTTTTATTTAAAGTGCAACAGACAACTGGTTTGTCTGTGAGGTTGTGTTCGTTTATAACAATAGATGTGATTCCAGGAAAATGTCTCTAAGTCAACCAGATGGATAGAGACAAATGCACCAAGCAAACTTTAAGGTGGATAGACTTTACTGTTCCTTTGTGCGCATGGCAGAAGGCTCTAAGCTTTACTTGATTTACTTGGTGTGCCTCCAGTGGTTTCCTGTGAATTTGGATCTCAAGGGCAGGTTGCGAAAGAGGAGAGTAGAGCTGGATGCCTGCGTGGTGTGAGATCATCTTGCTCTGATTATTGCTCTGATCCAGTTGTGCTGTGAAGACCGATTTAAAGCTAACATCTGCGCAAAGATAATCAAATGTTTTTTTTATCGCATCTGGAAAATAATATTCATTAGTCATTGTAAGTTTAGATTTACAGAAACAGTCACTATTATTGATGTAAACACAAGAAAAGTGTGGACTGTTGGGGGAATTTGGGAACTTAGTAGTGATACAAGACAAAGTGAGGGTCAGCAGCACAAAGTGGGAAGGTACCAATTCTCTGACACAAAAAATTGAAGCAACTACTAATGGATACAAAGACTACAGTTAATTGGCAAATGAAGGGGTAGGATATTTATCAGGTGGTTACCTAGACAACCAGAACCTATAGACTGTCTGCTAGTGACTTTAGCACTATAGGCTAATTAGTTAGCAGCATGCGTACAATGACAATGTGGACATGCTGCATATATGTATGGACACAAGTACTGGAGTTTAAGTTCAGTTACGTTCAAGTGTCAAATAAGAAGCCAACTTTGCAACAAGTAAGTTTGTGAAATTTCTTCCTTCCTCGACATTCCGCGATCACCTGTAAGTGGCATCGTTGCAAAGCGTTAAAGAGCATCAAAGAGCATCTCAGCCACAAAGTGCCAAACACCGTAAAGCTAAGCTGCTGTTTGCTGAGTTGCATATTGTGTAAGATGTCAACCCTCTGCTGCCTCAATAACTGCAAAGCTATGAACTTCCTCTGGCAATAACATAAGCATAAAAACTATGCAGGTTCATAGCATGGGTTTCCATGGCCTGTAGGTTTAATGTATAGGTGGTCCTTTACTTCTGTCCATATAATTTTTATGGTGTTTCTCATTACCTTAATCTTAATCAAATTCAAATGTTACCTCTTTAAAACAAAACACACACGTCTGCCCACACACACACACACACACACACACACACACACACACACACACACACACACAAGCCCCCTTAATGTACATATTTGCCATTCCACCCACTTTCAACGCAGAGTTGCAGAGGGGACAGGAGTCTATCACAGCTGTCATGGGGTGGGAGGTGGGTAGATCTTGGAAGGTTGCCACTCTACCACAGGAATAACAGATGCAGACAGCCATTCTCACATTGAGGCCTACAACCAATTTAGAATCACTATTTAATTTCTCAAGCACTTCTCTGGATTGCAGGATAAAGCAGTTGTACCCAAGAGAAGTCATGCAAGCATGGCTACAGCCATGTGGCAGGTTTGAAGCAGGAACCCTCTTTCTTTCTGATCTGACACGGTCACATAGGGCCACCTACACACAAATTTAACACAGGTTACATGTTTCCACCACTGAGTCATGTCTTTTGACAAGTGTATTGACTTAAACAGTCCTTGTCAAATTTGAAACTAGACCAGAGAAACTCAAATAGCTATACCTAATGAAATAAAGACCATCCCAAATATTTGTGGGGTATCAGTTGCATCAAAATGCCATTCAGATGTATCATGGGTAAAACTGATGTTTCTTCATTTTGTTTCTGGGAAACTGAATTGTTTGTGGAGGAATAATGTTGGTGGGGAGTATTAGAGATCAGACCTCCCGTATGTTTCATATAGGCAGCGTGCTCAGCCACTGAGTCATACCGCAGGCCAACAGAAGCATCTCTATATAGAAGCGCTGGAGATGTGGCAAGTACAGTATATCAGCTACATCTCCAGATAATAGAGTAACTGTTTCTTTTTTTTAATGGCGTTTCACATCCTTCATGGGCTTTTGCCCAGTCTCTTTGTATATCACATGCTGCCCAAAGCTACACATGGAGGGACATTCAGCACACCATTCATGGAGGCATCATGGAGAGATCAACCAATTAGGATGTGGGTGATAATCCTGAAAGGAATGGAGATGAAGGCAAGCAGAATGAGATACATGGGTGAGGTTTAAAGTTGGTAGTGTTTCAGCTTCTCTGGGCCCCACAGACAGAGGCCTCCTACTGTCCCCTGAGTGTGTGACTCCTTTGTGTCTCATACCTAACATCAAGTGATTGCTGTGTTTCTTCTGGGCTTGAAAACATATTCACACTAAAGGAATTTGGTTCCATAGCTGGTGTTATTGTGTGGAGGGAAGGCCCCACATCTCTGAGAACAGCTGTGTGGAGATGGATGGAGTTAGGACCCATAACCTTGGAAATATTAGCACATGAAAGGTAGAAAGACTTCAGGAGGGCTATTTTAGCCGCTCACAGGGGCCCCTCTATTTGCCTCCCCTTCGTTCACAAACAGAAACGCATATGACAGTGTTGTTACACGCTGCATGTTGGTCACTCAACATCCGCCGCAGAGCCCAACTCCTCTAAGACACTTAGCTGAGTAATTTTGTCATAATTATGATTAATGCTCTGGCGGGTCACTGGCAGTGTTAAGGAAATTAACAGCACTCGGTGCCCCCCTTCACGCAATCAACAAGTCATTTACAAATCATTGCTTGATTCGTGGAAATGTGCAACAGGTCATCTGATATATGAACAGCTTTGACTGTGCCTGTGTTTCCCTTGGGGAGCGTGAGCTCGGTGCACACAGTGCCTCAGGACAGTGGCCTGGTCTGGGCCAGGTTATAAGTAACAACAAAAAGGAGGAAGCAGGAGGGACACTTTGGTTGAGAGAGAACAGAAACCTCTCAGAGTGCTTCCAAAAATTTTCCGTGGAGCTGTCATGGCCCAAGAGGTTTATAGCTGTTCTAGTATTTGTGGTCTTGATTTGTGTTTCTTGAATTGTTGAACTCCTGTTTTGATTTCTTTATTAGTCTAATAGATTGTGAGTTTTGTTTAATGTGATATTACTAATGCTTTTGCTGTTTTTATTTCACAGTTATTGCAGTGATTAGTTTCAATCTTGCAGTCTGGCGTTTCAGTTCATGTCTTGATCTTTGTTCTCGGAATAGTTGCTATTTCCTCTTTGTTTCCTTGTCTGCTCTTGTATGGGTCTTGTCCCTGTTTAGTAGCTTGTTTGCTTTACTTTCCACCTCACTTTGAAGGTTGGATTTCTGTTGTGTCTTGTTCTGCTTTTACTTTCTGTTGTCCCTCCTTTGTAATTGTCATCCTCATCCTAACTGTCTTCAATATGTTCAGCTGTGCCTCCGCACCATTTCTCCTCTTGACTAATCAGCTCTCTCTGTGTATGTATACTTCTTTCTTTCCTCTTTCCTTTGTTTTACTTTCCCTGGTTTGTGCTATTTTCCTTGTTTCCTCATGCTTGTTTTGGGGTTTTTTGTTTGAGTTGCTTTTTTCTGTTTTAAATGCTTTATTTTTTATGAGCTGTGAAAGCTTGCGTTTGTTTAGGTCATTCAGCCTTCAGCTGCCTCCATTTGGCTCCTAACCTTATTGCTCAAAACTCTCTCACAGACTGAATACAGTTGGTATATTGTATTTGCTTCAGTAAAGGAAGATGGACAACATCTGGATGTCTAGTTTGATTAGAAAAGGGAAAGAATCAGTACTTAAGGGCATCCACTCAGAGAGATGATAAAGATTAGAGACAGCTCTTCATGCAAGATATGCAAATACACGCGCCATGATACATCTGCTCAGGGTGAAAGCTCACCTCAGTGAGATTGCCTCTGAAGAGTTTCTGTGATATTCTACCAACAGTGTCCTTGTCGTTTATAACCATTAGATAACTGGAGTCAGACACTCTCAAATGCAATATATTGTTTCAGAAACATGGGAATGGTATTAACTGAGCGCGTTATCTCACTCATTGAGGCTCCAAAGTCAACTTTTCCAAAGAAAACCACAGCTTTAATAATACAATGAGATTTATTAGCTAAATGCAGTCTTGCCAACTTTCATACGCCCAAGAGTGTGTAATTACTATGAATTTTTTTATTTGGCTCTTTGGTATGCTGCTTGCCATAATAAGTAAGCAGTTGCATGCACATGTATCTTCAACCTTATAGCATTTCAGGGTGCCAAAGGATTTAAAGAGACAACCTATCAACTGCAAAAAAACAAAGATCAATCCCATATGATGGCCAAGTATCTGCCCTGCAGTAGCTGACCCCATGCTCAAGCTAATTAGGGAATGGGTGAAACAGAAAAAGTCAAGTTCCCCTTTGGGAGAACAGAAGTGAATGCCCTCTCGTGAATATGGATACCAAGAACAACAAGCAAAGAAAAATAAAGGCCATGAGTTCAGCAGTCAATATTGTTTTATAAATAGATTTTTCTTCCTCTGTGAATTTTGCGGGTAACTTCTGGAATCCTTCAAAAGATTTGCAAATCAGAGAGCTTTTCCATGTACTGTAGAATAAGCAGATGTAAACACTTTCAGTGGAACAAAGTATGCGAGAGCACCAGATCTGTGTGCACTCGCATCCTCGCCCTGCCAATTCAAACAGTTCGTAAGTCTGATATTTCATTTCGCTCCAGGAGATTATTGTTGTGCAGCACAACTTTTCTCTTTCTTCTTCAGACCACAGTGACGAGGGAGTGTCTGCATTTTTGACCACCTAAAACGCTCCGCGGGGCAATTTCCACCGTCCCTTGAAATTTCGAGCGGTGACAAACTACAAAGCATTTTTAAACTGTTATGTGTAACTGCCAGCGTGGCTGAAGGTACGGATCTGAAGCAAAGTCAGTGTCTTAAAGTAAAGCTAGGAAGTGACACACCCATGCACACGCAAAAATTAATAATTGACCTAGGTTAACTTTTCCACCTTGCAGCTTTTATTAAAAACTAGTTTGACTCAGGAGGGCAGCGTTCAGCGCGACCTTCTTGAAGTGGCTTTCTGTGACCCCCTTTGCCCTCTCATGCACACATTTACACTCATGCACGACAATATTTCATATTTTCATGCTCGGCTTTTCATGATGAATAACCACTAAGTGGAGTTTCATTGGCTCCACATCTGGGAACCTTTACAGCTAAGGATGGCGGGAACTTGCACTCCAAGTTAAATGAGCGCACACACTTAGCTCGTCCCTTGTTTCTATGTCATTCCTTTCATTTCATGTAACAAATCTTTATTCATGTGTCAAGGTGTCGGTTTTTTGTCTGACATTGTGGTTGAAGTCAAAACCCCAATGGAGTTTTTGAAGGCCACGCTGAATATGACTTTCATATGTCTTCTCCTGTCTTCTACATTCCTCAACCTCTGAGAAAACGAGAGCAGCGCTGGCTGTGCGATTCATACCAAGGTGCTGAGTAGCCTTTTGATTTCTCCTAAATTTGTATTCTTTTTGAATATTGTGCAATTTTGTAAAACTCAGTTTTGCAACACTGGCTTTATTTCATTGTCACATGTCTTTTTTTAATCATTTAATCTTTTTCTTTTCTCTTTTTCACCTTTTTTCTTATGTGAACATTGCTGCGTAGGGACTTTTTATGTGCAAAATTGCAGTGAGTCATAGCTGATTATATCTGTGCCTTTCTCTTAGAAACAGTATTGAATATGTGAGACACTCTGGCACTGAAGGTCTCTGTGTGTGTTTATTTAGGCTGGGTGCCCAGCTGGCCTCAAGTACTAACATGGCACTAAGGAAGATCATTCATGTAAATCTTATAATTATCCCGATAATCATGCTGCTCTGTTCCACTTCGTCAAACTTCATGTGAGGATGTATTAGTGCTTTAACACAACTCATTTATTTCCCAAAAGCTTTTGTTTAATGACTATTTGCAGTAACCTCTTCAGATGCTCGTATTAACCATTCTGTTTATTAGAAACAACATGTTTTATATGAATCACCTGGCTTTACTAGATTTATGCGATACCCTCACACAATTTTTCCACCTACATTTTCCATTTCTGATTAAATAAAATCTAAAGTTAAACCATTCGCTGTTTGCAGTACTCCCTACCCCCATGGTTCCAGTCACAACACCTGCTTAGTTAAACCAGTGGGTGTTGGCAGCGGTCTCGTAGACACAATGAGTTATTAACTATTACAAACAACTGCTTTTCATTAAGGACAATTTCACAATTGAGCAGATTCCTGTGCAGCCTACGTAGATCAGTTAGTGATAATGTAGGCAGACAAGATGAGCAGGTAGTTAAATAATAATGACAGAAGGCAAATAATGTATGAGCTACTCGTCTTAGATTGCGGAACTGGCAGAGCCTTAGTAAATATGTTTAAATGATCCACTTTGTAATACAGCGTCTCACACAAAGACTCTAGGATGGAAATCTCCGCTGTGTGACTAAAAACTTAAACACTAGATAAGCTCCCTTATCTTCAAAGTACTGCGAAGTTTCCACCTGCAGATCCCTGCAGTGAAACCAGTTAAGATAGCGATTACATCTGATTTACTTATATTCCAAACTGTAAGTTGAAATAAAGCTACTGCTGACTCATATTTTCTCACATTTAAACTGGATTTCAAAGAAAATCAGTAAACACAGTGAATTGGGTTGTTACCTGCATCTTGCATCCCTTTCTCTCTCCCTGATGTTTCTATTAGCACAACACTCACATTAGATACACTACCTCGCTCAGCCTTAAAGAAGGCCCCATGTGGGAAGTTAAAAGTTCACCCTTTTTAGCGCTAATGCTTTCCTAATAGTCGCTTGTTGAGTTAATAGTTAAATAGCTGGCAGGATCATTGTCCTTGCCTTTCATTTACCCTCGCGAGTAAAGCCAAACACATGTTCTCTCATCAAAGCCTTACATTTAGCCTCTGACCTGCTGGTACTGTAAGACTGCAGCAGCTGTGTGTCGGCCCTGGTAGAGCTTGCTTTACATTTGATTATAAGAGTCACTCAAATGAAAAGTGTGTATGTGTGCATCAGTGGCAATGAGACTTGTGACATGTACAGGAATCAAACACCCATAGTATTTCAAAGATTTCCTTTTTACTGACCAGATGTATACATGTTTGATAATAAAAAATTAAAAAAAACAACACTGGATGGCTCAGTTGTGAGAGTACAGTTCCTTCATTTAAATGTTTGGATTTAATATAAATGCATAAAAGAGTACAAAAATAAAACATTTGTATGAGATAAATTTTACATAGGAAGAGGAGATTTAAATGAGTAAAAGGGTGGAAGAAAAAATCAAACCAGTTAAATTCAGTTACACATTCAATGATCACAAAAGAGTAGAAACAGGACGATAAACTGTTTTAAAAAAAGAAAAGAAAAATACAGAATGTAGTGTTTAAAGTTAGTAATAATACATTTTTTTGCTAAAACATGAATACATCAGGTATAAAGTGCATTTCTATCTGCATGACAGTTGTAGGTAGTCAAATCTATATACATATATCCATTGCCAGTAATGGTAGTATTTGTTCTACTGCAGCCCTCTGTGTTACCAATTGTTTTTATTACTATTTTAATTACCTTTTTTGCACACCCATGTTTGGAAGTGGTATTCACATTGAGAGGCTATTTTGATCAGTGTCACAATTTCTTCTCACAATTTCTCGGTAACTAACACAATTTTATGATTCTGGTAAATCTCGTCTTATTGGCTGCTCATTAAAACACAGTTTGGAAACCAGATGTTGAGCTTTTACAAAGAACAACAAAAAAAAAGAAGAAAGAAATAAGACGCAGGCGCATAATCAGCCGCAGAACAGCTGTAGGAAATGCTGCAGCTCTTTCTGCATTAATTTCCATCACAAAAACATTGTATTGCTATTTTTATAGGGGTTTTCAGTTGGGGGGCAGCTGGCATTCACTTAAATTCCTTGGTGCCAATTAACTTAAACTGATTATTTATTTTAGAGGAGAACTTATACATCAATTTGTGTAATCTGAAATCTAACATGATCAGAATAAACTGATCCACAGACCACAAGACTGTGCTCCTCACAAATGGGATGCTCAATAAAGTTTGATATGGAGGAAACCTTCTAGCTAAGACACGTCATCCCTCTTTAAGCCCCTTCACGCTGGGTGGGGCCTTTGCTTTTTTCCTAAATAACGGAGAGGCCAAAGGAAAAATCTCCAAAAATAGCTCTTTACTTTTAAAGTCCATTAACAAAATAGTATTTACACTATGGTTAGGAAAGTATACACTCATAGATATAATAGCACTTTGCACTAATATTTTGTTAAATCTATAAGTGGTGAAATGAAGTGGTGAAGGATGCAGCAGTGCTAGAAGCATGGTGTTTATGGTGAAGACTTTGAAGCTAATCCATGCACAAGGCTGCAGCGTGTCAGCTAGAGTAAGTGCTGTACAATTTAACACATGATCTGGTATCATGTTACATATCTGCGATGATGTGGTCCAAATCCTCAGCGGTGGCTCGGGAGGATTTCTGCAGGCATTTTAGTTGCCCTGTTTGGTTTTCTTCATCCTGGAAGGGAAAAGCACATTTGTCATGAGAACAAAGTAGACACGGGAACTACAACGTCAGAATCATATGGCTTTTTGGTGCTGACTGTTCACACGGTCTATATATTTGACACTCTATATAATAGAGTGTCAAAACACAACAAAAGATAAATGCACGGTAACTTGTGAGTAGTAAACACCAAAAGTGGAAATTAATGAGCATTTAGTCCAGTGGCACAACTCACGGCTGATTTCAGTTCCAGGTTATCAAGTAAAAACAGCTGCTTCGTGTTTAGAAAGCCGAAATGTTTTTGACTTGTAATCATGAGCTAACCATCTTAGCAATAATAAATGTAATTTGATTTCTGCATTCACTTTCAGTTGGCCGGTCAATTAGTGGGCCATTCTGAAAATGTTATGTCTGAAGATGTAATTTTGCAGAGCACTGACGTGAAGCAGTCTCAGGGCGATGATGCCAAAGGATAAACAGGATATTAACAGCATAAGCACTTGGAACTCCAGTGGGTTCTTTAATTATATCTGCCACACTCGTCAGATACAAAAAGGCAATCATCATTTAGTTTACAAAAGTAACGCATGGCTTATAATCGTGTGCATTTCTACACATTACAAGCAGGTTTATGCCTCCTCCTCTATGACTGCATGTGTAAGTGGAAACACATTAGATCTGACTGATTGTAAACAAGCAACATGCACTCTACATGCGCTATTTTGTTATGCAGAGGGCTGTTCACGCCTCATCAACCCGAGGGCTCCACAGTCATCCTTGAGACAGGCCGTCTGACTGCTAGACTGTGGGCGGATCTGTCAGTGTGTATTGAGTGTGTATGTCACAAGCTGGATTAAATGCCGTAGTGCGTTTAGTTTTCTTTACATGAAAAGACGGGAATCCACATGTGACATTCCAAAAACTCTTTTATCCGCCTCCATCGCACAGTGCAGGGTTGGTTTCGTTCTTTAAATAACAGACATGGCAACTTGATCCCTTCTATAAACTTTGTTGTACCAACATCTTTCAGAAAAGTGTCTGCTTCTTCAGGGAAGGAAGGAGACAGTGACTTTTAACGCCACCAGTCTCAGTATGAATTTAACTTGATTGTGCAATTCAGAGTTGCATAAGGTGACAACGAATCCCATCATATTACATTATTTTTTACAAATTTAGAACGTTATCTTTATCTTTACTCTCCGATGTAACGTTTAATGCACTAAATGTCCTAAACTCTAAACAGTATGCAAGTGTGCCGTGTATAGTGTAAATATATTAAACTGCATTTGCTAGACTGTGTTCCAGTATGAATAGTGATGACCAGGAACAAACCTGTAATAGCACTTAAGAGCAGATTAAGTGCACCCACACTTTGTATGTGAAAGTGGAAACGCTCTACTCCCACTTGGTCATGTACCAGCATGTTTTGACTTTGGGTTCCAATATAAATTGGGCAATTGAGAGCTTTTACTCCCACAATAGTCTATTGGTAAACATCCAAATGCGCATTTGCGCCTTTGGATTTGTAGATTCTTTGCTTTAAATTTCTATAGAGTGTAAGTGAGTATATCCCACTTGTGCCAACAGATTTGTTAAAGCCAGACGGGATTGTGTATTACAGAAAAATGACCCCATGACTAAAATCTGCTGGATTTGCTGATACTTACTTGTTGAGAGCGTTCTTCAGGTACTGCTGCAGCCACCGGATCTCAGGGTTCACGCACACCTCCTTGTTTGACTTCAGCTTGGCACTGATTAGAAAAAGGATAAGATGAGGATAAAAGCTTGAATTATGCATAATCATTAACAGTGGGTATCTTAACACACTGTTATCAAACTGACTGAATTAACACTGACTTGCTAGTTTGATACTTGCAGCGAACCTCTTAACAGTAGTGCCTTAATTTGTAAGTGATGCTGCTACAGAAATTAATATGCATTAATATTGATAAGATAGTGACCCTTAAGGTACTTTAGTGTTAGGTCAAATTAGAATATATTGCAATGCGCAGGCTACTTTCTAAAGCCATGATAGTCCTGTGGTTATTTAAAGAATGGGCTACAACCATATCATATGTCTCCATGTGGGGGACCATGCCTCATTTGGCAACAGATCTTGTTTTAAGTAGCTTCAGACATGTTTTATGTCTCTTTATGTAAACTTGTAAGATATGGCAATTTTATTTTTCCATGCGTCTGAAGTTCTAATGCAACTGACCCTTTTTCACCGATGTTGCCACACACTTTCATGTATGGATTTGCACTGCACAAGCTGTGCCGACGAATGCGATCTCAACTAAAGGTTGTATGAACAGTATGAAGAGAAAACGCTGCGTGACAAGCAAATGAGAAGCAAACCCAGTTACAAAACCCACGATTATTGCTTCCTGGTTAAAAAACAAAACTGTATCCAATTTCCACCACCTTTTCACATTCGCTCATACTCAAACGGACCACTTCCTGTGGATGCGTCAGTGGGCCAGTTGCAAAAAGAACGACTTGTTTTCTGTGAATGAGCGAGCGAGTGACTGAGGGGCGTGTATGTACACATTCATGCATGATTCCTTTCTCTGGCTTGTCACCCTGCAGAGATTGATGGTGAGAAATGTCCGAACTAGGAGGAAACCTGTCTAACGTTTATATGGCCCAGACAGAAAACGTGCTGCCTGGAGAAGTCAAAAACAACACTCACATCACTTGGAAGGGGCAGTTGGGTGTGTGGATGAACCTAAGTTCTCGGATGTAGTTTCGTGGGACGGTGTTGACTGTTGAACGGCAGTAGCATCTCTCCACCAGGCTGATGGGCTTTGCTGAGAAAGCAAAAGAGAAGTTGAGTATAACAAAACTATTTTAAAGTAAAGCAAAATTTAAACAAAGCAGTAATTCAGATTAGATTAAATGAAATATCATTCCTGTATGAATGACATACACTTATTGCAATATCACAAATTCCACCAGCAAATAAGATAAAAATACAGCAAGTCTTTAGCCTATCAAAGCACAAAGTAAGCATGCACCAGCCCTCTGATTATGAACAAATAAATAATATGCCCCCTGCAGTGAAGTATACAGAGTCTTTTGGATTTAAACCGTTTGATTTTTATCCCTCCATTCTACTTGTTTATCTCTTTCCTTGCCGAGAAGCCTACAGTCAACACTGCCAAATAGGACTAACAAATGACACTGACAGATGAAAATTCCATATTTAAGCTTTACAAAATCCAGTTTCTGCTCATCCCACACAGCAAACAGAGAGACTGAGTACATTATTAGCGGGGGTTTTACACCCACAAACACTAAGCTCTTTCAAACATCATTGTGTACTGTGTGGTCCCTGCGTGATGGATGTGCGCAGTTTCCATTGGAGCCTCACCTTTCAGGTTCCTACACTGAGATGGTCACAGTTGATTAATGTGGAAAAATAAAGATAATCTTTTTTCCCCGTTTCGTTACGTCTAAAAGCGGCGTTGGAAATAGATAAAGCAGTCGCGCCGATAGAAGTTAGTTTTAGCCCAAATACCGTTTATACACAGTTGTTTTACTTGTCAGTAAATTGTTTTAAAGCGACACTGGCAGACTGTAAGTCACAGATGGTGAAACCTGCCCCAGTGGATTAAACTATGCTAATTATTTTTTACACCTGATTACCATGATAAAAGAGCGCAACACCTTCAAGTTGGGTGATTGATGTCGCCACGTAGGCTAGCTGAGGTTTGGCTTCTAGAGACTTCATTTGTGGCTAATTAAAAGAAAACAAAGGGAAGGACAAACACACGCTGATCACTGATCCAGCGGGGAAATTCCTATACGGCAAGAGCCACATGTGCAGCCTGCCGTGCTTTACGCACGGCGAAAAATGCACTCTCCCTTCTTCAATGAAAAAAAAATGCATGAAAGATTTATGCATTTTAAAAAATGTAAATAAAAATTTAAATTTTCAGGTCCAATTTACGTTTTCCCCCCCTTTTTCCCCACAGTATTTGCACTCCGAGTGCACGCAATTGGAATTTCTCATCTGATGTCGTGCTCAGATTTTTGGCAACTAATATTATAAATACACACTGATTTACAGTAACTGTATTTAATGTAAAATAATTAGTAACAAAAAAGTATTTAAAAAGAACTGTGGACGTACTGGACCCCGATAGAGTTGCAGAACTCTATAGGGATAATTATTTATAGAAATACTATAGACATCCAGGGTCGCAGCTTGTCTGGAGCCTATCCCTGCTGTCTGGATACGCGGAAGAAATGATGGATGAATGGATGAATGAATGGACTACAGACAAGACAAGTCAACAGGTGGACAGCGTAAAAGCAAATATGTTGCTGATACTTCCCTCCAATACGCATCACAGCTGCAATACAGTCTAAACAAAATCTGAAGCAACATAAAACAGCAACCCCGAAAATGAATCCATACCTTGCGCTGGAGGTGCATATATCATCACCATGAGTACAGCCACGACCGCCAGTAGTTTCACATCCATTTTGCGTTAATGTCAAAGAGTTCCGAAACTGCTCAGAGTAAAGTCCAGAGGAGTTCTGACAGACGGGGCACCGGCGGAGTGTTAAATTAGGCACCACTGCGTCAAGCTACCATAAAGAAATGGTGTTTCCGGTCACCAAGGACCCGTTTTTTACTTTAACGGATATTTATGAAGTAATAAGGCGTCAAATTGTAACAAAAATCACTTTCAGAAAAAAACACGTCATAGATGAGCCGTCGTTTTAATAGATCTGTGTTTAAATGTTATATTAATTACTTTGTCGTGATTTTATTTTGTAGGAGCTTTTTATTATTTCCGGTGTTTTAGGAGGATTTTCGGATACAGCCTATTAATGCACGATAGACCCCCAGGCGCGCGCAAGTGTGCACATGCCTCTGACGAAAGTGTTTAATGAAAGTGTTCTTTTTTTTTTTCTTTTTTTTTTTTTTTTACATGTCAGAAGATTTGGCAGTAAGCTGATTGGTAGCTGTTCATTTATTTCCTAAAAAATACGGGTAGGATCCAAAGTGTACCTTCAAGCAATTGGCACGATTTCTTCTGCACTGTCCTTAAAGCTGCTGCTGAAAAGAAAGAGAAACATTTTTTTGTGCATGCTTTTTTCATGCTTCTTGGTTTTTCATGTTATAACTGGTCATCGCAGGGACTTTACTGACCCTACATAAATAAAAGTGGGAAGAATTTGCGTGACTATACACTAATGTTTCCAAAAGTAAAAAATGTGGTGTAGAAAGAGCATACAACACTTTTGGCCTTTTGGAGAATGTGTGGGTGTATACGCCTAGATCTGAGAAATTTATTCCTATTCACATGTTCATCAAATGATACCTTATACTAATGCGTTAACACCATAATTACCTTTTTAGATTGTTTAAGTTAAATACACACAACTGAACTCCATGCAATTCCACTAAGTAAATAGAAACTGCAGACAACCAAAGCTTATATTTACACAGACTGAGGTTGTGTTTTGAGACATTTTTTTCAGAATCTCAGAGCAACATGAATAATGTGACTAAGTGGTTGGTTTTGTATTTTCTATTCTTTCTTTTTTCAGTTATTGCAGACATATCCTCTCATCACACCAACTGTGGGAAAGCAAACCACCTGCTGACAGCACACTTTATCATGAAAATGAGCGAGGAATAGAAGATGGTTGTTCAAGGAGAATAACTTTGTTTTGCGCTTGTTTTAACTCTCTAGCCGGTATCGTAAGTAAAAAGGACAATTCCTCTGTTGTGTTGGCAAGATCTGCTTTATGACCAAAGTGTTTGTGACAATAAAGTCCTGACATAACCAATACTTACCCTTTTTGTAAACCTGTTTGTTCATAATTCTGAGACATTTTTGTTAGATTTGTTGCAGGCTGTCTGTGTTTTGGATCTCATGATGAATGAAGCCATGGATACCAGACGCACGGGAGGAGACGCACGGAGGGTAAAATTAGCTGACAGCTGAAAGGACATATTGACTTCTCTCACAGGCCACAAAGGCTAACTCCAAGAGTGCATGTTAGAAAGACAGAGTAGGCAAAAAGTAAAGAGCGTTGCACGAAGGCCCTGATATTTCAGTAAGCGTCCTCTCAGCTTGGAGTGAAGAGTTTCAGATCAAAGTGCTCACCTCATCAACCTTGCTTGTTCTCACACAGGATGCCTGACATGTCGCTACAATCTACAGGTTATGCTCACTTCACTGCACTTTCCTGTAAGCCTGCACAAACAGCAAACGTGTGCAGCGGGGTTTGCGCAAGCACACAGGCAAATGGAAGTCATTTGTCTCAAGCACAAGTACATACACATGCTCTCACATCTACTCGGTCTATGCGCATAGTTCAGGCTGTCAGTGGGGGGCAACCTGTGACATGTCATGGGAGAGAAGTCAAAGCACATTCAAGTATTCAGACGTTTCTCAACAGTAAGCAAGATTTACTTTCTTGGCCAGAGGTGAATGGACTATAATAGTGTGGTTACATAAGCAGATTTGGCAGAACATCTGCCCAATTGTTTTGTTTTTTTCACATTATCTGGCTGTGTTTTCCCGAAATGAAACTTTTCTTTTTTTTCTCAGCATATGCAAATGTTTATAGAAACCCTTATTAGGGTACGTTTTCTAAAAATGAAACAGAAAAAAGGTCTCACATTTCTGGGGTCATTGATTCACATGATTGTGAATGATAAATGGGCTGATAGTTATATAGGGTTTTTTTACTCTGAGCACTCAATGCACTTTTGTTTCTAAACTTGTCTAAAGCTCACACGTTTACACTCACAGGATGTTCAAGATGTTGCCCAAGGATACTTCGATTTGCTCCAATCTGTCCTGACCTTCCAATTGGTGAACGCCGCGCTCTACCTCTAATGGCTATAGTGGTCGATAGTGGTTTGTATATAATGCACACACATGTCTACCTGCTATGTGTTATTCACACCTGTCCAGCATCCAGTAACTTTGAGTTGCAGCATAGTCTTCTGTAGCCCATCTGTCTGGTTTGGCAGGTCTCACTGTAGGGGTCCATCTGCTTTCTTCGTGAGTCATATCTTACTGTACTCTCAAAGAATAAGGTAAGATGGAACAGTTAAGGTTTTTCTCTGAAGTTGTGAAGGCAGGTGTCCTCCAGAGTTTTTGTTTTTTTGAAGCCTTGAAAATGTCACATGTCTCATAAATGTCTAAATACAGTTTACATACTTATCCCTACGTCACATACATACACACTGTTTATTCCTCGCCTACTGTGCCAAATCTCCTGATCTCTAGTCTCATCAGCATAACACTTACAGAACAAATGTTTAAACATACTCGTTTAAAAGGGGTCTGTATGCTGTTGATGATAAGTAGGAAAAATGCAAGTCTGTCACATGCCACTAGATTGTTAAACATTCCTCTACCATTATTCACCTTTAAAAAGAGACCATGTGGTGCAAGGGGGCTGAAGTATGGATGGCTGAACGTATTATGGTGGGGTTGCCAGTTTCCATAGATCAGACTGGTTTGAGAACGTACAGGCAGCTAGCCCCAGTAGGGAATCCTCCAGTGGTCCATTGAGGCTCTGTGAGGCTGAGGGCCTGCTGGCTCAGCCTTTTGTCTGGTTTTCTCTATGTCCTCCAGAAAGTCACGAGCCCGGTGCCTCCTTACCACCATATGGACCACCTCAATGGGCTGTCGACAAAGTCTTTAGCAATAGATGTTGAATCAATGGGAAACAATGCTCTGGACAATGGCTTTATTACCACTGGTAAGATCTTCTAAAAGCGCAAAAAGAGCGGTTTTCTGCTTCGTTTTATCCAAACTAATAAAAGATCCACTCAAATAAAATTGCACAATTTCACTATTTTCTTCTAAGCATAATCCTCATGTTTGTTCCATCTCTTCTTCACTGTGTAAAGAGCTTCCTCCCTTCATCTGCTAATTAATTCTCCCTGTTTTCTTGCTTCAAATCGTAAACAATCATTGTCGATATTTATCATTTATATCATCATCCAAAATAGTTTGGGAACCGCACAAAATTCTAAGTGCGTCACAGTGCTGTCATGAACAAAACTACTTACATTTTTCTTTTTCGCAACAAACAAAACATGATTCTGCAGTACAAAAAAGAAATTAATGTAACTGTTGCCAAGACACCAGACATGACTTTCCTATTATTAAGTAACAATAGAATGGGTTTTGCATTGCTGAGATAGAGTAGATGTGTTTTTTCCCCTCTAGAATAACAAAAGAAAAGCTCAATTGACATTAAATGGATGAAGTAAATGTCAGTTGTGCTAGTTTTTATAGTTTCAGCTGTGAATTTATGCCAGAAAAGGGCACATGAGCCACAGCTGGTGTGGAGCAACTTGGTGGTGGATCCATAATTTGACACCTGGTGGTGTCCGGCCGCGAGAACAAAAATCCGTCAGCTGCTTGTGTGATGTTCCCCAGGAGGAGCAGAGAAACAGCTCAGGGACCCATTAGCGTTCAGGGTAACGCTGCCGGTTCTGCTTTTTTGAAGTCGAGAGTGATGATATATGGTTTCATGAGGTCACGGTTTTGTAAATTGAAGAAATGTGGCTTAATTCTTTTTCTCTTTAAGCAGGTTTTTTTGATGGGTCAAAGCGATTTGTGACTCACTCTCACAAAATGCAATAAAGATAAGTCACCAAAGTTTTAGCTTTTGTCTGACCTGTTAAAGAGATCAGTGCGTATTTTGTTCCTTTTATTGTAGTTTCTCAACTCTGCGTATGTTGGAGTCATTGAACTACAAACTTGTATATAGTCTCATTTGTCCAGCTAACTGTTACTGTGTTGCAACTGTACATAGACACACATTAAATACCAGGGCAGTTACACAGACCCAGATACACTTTTTCTCACAATCGAAAGCTCCTGCAGTTTACTTTGTCACCAAAACTGAAAACCACAACACAAACAATATGCCCTGTGCTTCAGCCCCAGCCACATGTTTAATTCTTGACAAAGACACTGACACATGTTCCCTTATTTAGCCCCCTTGTTTTCCCCCCTTCATTTCTTTTTATCCTCTTTGGCTCCTTCATTAGTCATTGTATCCTCACAAAGCTGATGTTTTTGGCTCGTCCTTAAACTTGATCCATTTCTGTGATAAAAATGGCTTAGAGGACACATGGAGTCAGTTAATATTTCATTATTCATCCATTCCTGTGTGTTATACAGCACAAGTGTTGCTGACTACACTGATTCTGTCTGTCATCAAGAAGCCATAGGTCTCCGTACTCTAAGGTTTCTGAGAGATGCTGAAAGAGTTGAATAAGTGTCAGAAAGAGCAAAAAGTCAGTCTAGCCTGATCTGTAAAGTAGTCTAGCGTAGGCTGAAACTGAGTGAACACAAAGGTGGCTGCTTAACTACAATAAAAAGACCAAAGCATTGATCTAAAAATATGTGTGATGCATTGTCTTAAAGTAACACAAGATGCAGTTGTACTTGTTTGAGTTTTTGCAGCTTATATTTCATTACCACAGTTGTGTATGTCAAGCTATAAGTTTACAAATCATTGCTTTTCCCTTTATTACTGTTCATTCTGCAAAAAAGTAATCATGTTTATCCTAAATATGCAACAGCGCTACAATGCTAATCCTTGAAATGTCCAGGGCTGAAAAAGCATTCAGCTCCCTAAAGTTAGCAGATTTTTCATTGTACTCTGACAGTATGATCTAAAACTATCCACTTCCCCACGGCTCCCAGAGAGATGCTTTTACATGTTTGGACTTCATATCAGAAATTCATCAGGAGCTAATGAGAAGACTGCGAAACATGATATTGGCTGAACAAAGAAAACACAATTTTGTCTACCTGCCAAGCAAACCTGCACATCGTCCAGGCTGAAAATAATTACCTGTGGAACAACCTGCAGCCTCCAGTCTCCCGTGCATGAATTTAATTTGGTAAGTGCACTGGACATATCACATTTCCTGCACTACAATTATCGAGGAATCGTAGCATAGTTTTAAAGAAAGTACTTTCCCCCCTTTCCTTTCGCCACTTCTTCTTGGACAACCCCCCAAGGTACTTCTATTGTCAGTCCTCTGCTGAGCTGTAACACTGCAGCTGCTGTCTCTTTACTGCTTTTGCATGCACAGGTCACTACATAAAACACTTAAGCAGCATTTAAAGGGAGAGTTAAGGCTACAGCTGTCAGTCAAAACGACAGAGCAGCTTAACATAACCGTCACTTTTATGTGTTCTCTGTGTAACTTAGGAGGCTATAATAGTGAGCAGCCATGGAGCTCTGTGTTCTCGGGCTCGGGGCTGTAGCTGCAATCAAAAACCTATTAATCAGACTGAGGAAATGGAACCAGCAGAGAAGCGAAGACAGAGTATCTTGTCCTATTTCACATGGACAAATACGAGATATTGTTACATGTTATTCATCCTGCTTGGCGGCTTTGAAGTAATCCACCAGCCGGGAAATGGAAGGTGATTTTTCATGAAGGCATAAATGAACATGAAGGGGATTAGGTGTCCGCTTGCATGTGCATGGACATATAATCACATGGGTATAAATAAAAAGGCACAAAACGACACACGAATGTATGTAACAATATTAAAAATTAGATTGTGTGCAATGTTAGGATGTAGACAGAGCCGTGGAGTTCTAAACGTTCCTGGATAATTGTGATTATGTGTGCGACGTGTTTGACATGCTGGTTGTTTGGCCTGAAGGTATTTGCCTCTGGTACTCTGGTATTCTTAATAGGCCGTGTGCCTCCTGTGGGCTCACTAACAGCAGTGTGCATACGTCACAAATGTTCTCTGAGTAGGTGGCAGATGAATACGGGATGCAAATGATAAGAATGGTAGAAAAGGTAACCGAGAAGCACGGTCAACAACAGGTAACAAGAGAGAGGAGCAGAGGAGGGGAACAGATGATGCAGAGGAAAGACAAAGTAACAAGAGGTGCAGGAGAAAAATGAGCAGCCAGCTGAAGCCCCGTTTTCCAGAGCTGGCTTTTATTAGTGAATGTTACCACGCTCTGTTCCTCATTAACTCACCACAGCGTGGAGGTGCAGCAGAGGAAGAGTGGACTCTTTCCTGGAGGTTAGGCAATGCAGACTGAGTCTAAATCCATCCTCGGGACATCTCTCCACAAAACTAAGGTTACCATAACTCAAAAACAGCTTCTGATCTGATTGGTATTTCCTTACTGGGATTCACACCCGTTACTTGTGTAAAATATGAAATGTGCTATCTTAATCAGTGAGGCAAAGCTAAAGGATGACAAGTCCAGAAATCTTTATTTTTAGCTGCCTCTTGTCATCAGTGAGTACTTTAGAGAAATTGTGCCATATAATTTTTAGGAATTTCAACCTTTTCAGCAACTATAGATGCACACGTTAATGCTGTACTTTATCTGTTATCATTTCTCTTTACAGCTAAACTCTTGGCCATGGCTGTCTGTGAGTGCTTTTGGTATAATACAATGCTTAGACAAAATTATACAATTGAACTGCATTTGTTAGGTCTGCATTTTACAGTACAGTTCTGATGTAATGTTTTGAAAATTACGTTCTAAGAAAGTCTAACGAGCTTCTAATGATGGAAAATCAGCATCCTGGCTGCTTTCCTGGCCTACTATTAGGCTAATATTACCCCACTGGGATTGAATTGTGACAGGTCTTAACCTGTATGGGAGTACAAGCATGAAGGAAGTATCGCCTACACACTCCACAGCACTCTGAACAAAACCCACTCTGCAGAGGGTATGCACAATATTTTCTTATGTGCTTTGACTTTAGTTTTCTATCTAATAAGCAACAAATGTCTAAGAAAATGAAAAATATGCAGGATTCTTGTTATCTGAGCTCAGTGTTTTACCAAATTACTTTGGATTTAGGGCTAAATCCAAAGTAATTTGGTATAATACTGGTTAAGTGTGGTTATTTGGGCTATAAAGAAATTATACATGGCTTTGAATTAGACCATTATTAAGGTGCAAGGTGTCTAATTAGGGTATTGTGGTTGTTTACAGTCTAATAAATAATGTTATTTCTTGATGCAAATTATGGCTTTTTATGTTTTATTAGTGCACCATATAGTAAATACAAATTTCTGTATGTTTAAACAGGAATTTTAATGGGAACAGCAAATATCCCAGCTTATGTTTCTCTCTCTTATACCTGCTATGCAATTGTCGTGAGAATCCCTACTGTGAAAGCTTGTAGCGCCGCAAGAAGACTACAAGTGGAAATCACAAATATTTATATTCCAAAAATCTTGTCCATAAACTACAAATTCTGCATATTTATGAAGCTACATCATTTCAATCTCAAAATCTCCCACTTTCATTTTATGAGCATGAAAAACTCCAGATGTTTTGGAACCAAATAGATTATGTCATTATTTTATTTTTTCCGCAAGGTATTCCAGTAAATGAAAGCAAAATGAAAGTGATTAATTTTTGTTTATTGTAGCCCAACATGCTATTGTCATGAAGTGGAAGGAAATCCAAAATCCTGCAAGCAGAAGACATCAAAGGGATGTCTTTAATAGGATTTACACATATATACTTAGAGTATGATCATTTTTTTTATGCATTTCCTAATGGACTTTTCAGAGTAGGTCAAAAATTTAGGTCAGGATTACTCAGCATCTTTTGTGTGAAAGTGCGGTAGCATATTCAGTTTTTTCTTCTTAATAATAAAAAATCATCACTATGATTTATCTAATGTAAGTGTTTTATCAGATAACATATGTCATATCTTCTAAAAAACAACAACAACAACCATAAAAACACAATTGCATAAGGAGGGCTGTCTTACAAAGCTGCAAAAGCATCACATACATGTAATCTGATTATGGGGTCTTTTAAGTAGGCACATCAGCTGTTACAAGTGCTCTTTTCGGGTTTCTCAACATGTGGTCTGAGCACCTCTGCAAGCCTGACTGTTGTTTTTTGCTTTCAAAAGTCATAAAGTGCTCGCCTGTTACACACATGCATTAAAGAATCGGTGTTCAGGCAGGTGTTGCTAAACACTGCGTATAACAGAAAACTTTCATTGGGAGTTAATTTGTTTCTGCAGCAGGAACAGCAACAGGATTACACACTCTGAAGATCCCTCACCACTCCTGAATGAAAACAAAAAAAGGCTATAGAGTGTCAGTGAAATAAGATGCCAGCACCATACAAAGGAACAAATGACAGATGAAAAATATAGTCCAATTTAAGCTTGTGACTTGCCAAACCCGCAGCGGGACGTCCCAAAAAGCTCTAACGTCTCTGTTGTTCCTCTCTAGGCTATTTTTTCACGGTGAGGGAAAAAAGACCAATATTGTGTGGTTTACATGGCTTAGCAGCTTGTTCACAAATATACCTCTTCTCTTCTCCCCCTTTCCTCTCTTTTCCTCATCCATCTTCTCTAAATTGTTCTGCAGCGACAATGACTTCACACTCCTGTAAAAGCCTTTTGACTGCACAGAACCGAGCGATGGTTTTTCTCATTGCACAAATAGTCCGTCTGTTAAAAGGTCCACGCATTTGAGGACTATGTGAGCGTATGAAGTGGAACCAAGAGAGGCTTTTTTAAAATTCTAATCGAATTCACAACAATTATGCGAGTCTGGAATTAGAATTAGCTTACAACTGAGATAGACTTTCATGTTTTTCTGCCCTCTTTGTGAAGTTACTTCTATTAGCGTGTTTTCCCGGTTTTGCTGTATGACAACTGCATAAACACAGAACGGTTCAATCATGTAGCACTGCCAAAGCTATTGTTAGCTGCACAAACTGATGGAAAAAAAAGAGAACAGAGCTGTTCCCACACATATTTTAAGTATCTATTGTAGAGTATCTGTTTATGTCACAACATCCACTCTGTTTGTTTAAAAAACAATGAGAAAAGCCTTCGACGGAAACAAAAAATGTTTTGTCATTATGAGTTTTTATTTATTTAATATAAACTGATTTATATTTGTGTGCACAGAGGTTCCCAGTGGCTTTGTTTCTGTACCCTAACAAGTCTCTGTTAACCCCAGACTCTTCAGACAAAAGCAGCTTTGTGTCTGAGCGCTGTATGTGCAGTGAAAAGGTTTTCGGGAGGTGAATGTGAAATAAGGTTCTCCCCTTTCTTCTTTTTCGACTTGGTCTTTCACTTCCTTACTTTACAAATGTATGGGTGCCATTACCAGGGAATCAAGGCCATTCAGGAGGTGCACAGTGGTCCAAAAGCAGTGATAATCCACTGTTCAGATGTTGGCTGGCCGTTGAAATGCGAGCCCACTTTGACTGAAACTGTATGTCTTTCTTTCTGTGTGCTGGTGTGGCAGCTATTCAGCAGCTGTGGCTTTCCCTCGAATCCAATTAAAGAGGACACAGAGAATAAAAATACAGAGACCAATCAGAAGAGAAAGAAACCTCTGCTTAGCCTCCATCTCACACCACTTTAGAGAGCTTGTGCTCTTCGGGGTTTTTTTGGTCATAACACTCAGTAATGATCATATAAGCATGAGCCACTTTTGCCTTTATTATGTGGCAATGACAGAGCACAACATGACTTACAAACACACTCAGGTACAAAAGCTGAGACTTGGAGCTATATGGCTCTAATTCTGGGGGTTTTCTGCAAATCTTAACTGCGCTTTAAAAGCGTGGGCCAGCAAACATGTGAAGGGTTTACTACAAGGCACCCTGCTGTGAACATACATGCATTAAAATGTCTGCTTTCCAGACCTCCCTAGCAATCACAGCAGGCCTCAACATTTAAATAATAATTAGGAATGGGAGCAGCATTTGGTTTGTTTCAATGGACAAGCCAAACTTGCATCATTAACATGTGGCAATTTAAAAAATTGCAGGTTAGAATTTAGTACCTAAATACAACCCTCTGTGCTAAACTGTCTCCTTGATGCATGACTTCCTTTCTATATTTTACTGTGATCCTTTCAACCTGCTGCTTTTCCTCTCCTCGTGCTAAATCACTCTTATCAGAGGCTGGTTAGCAGGTCTGTGTCGTGCTGTGATTTTGATAAGAGATGTCTTCTTCCCAGGCCTCCAATAGACCACCATAAAGTGAGCCTTTATTGACTACCTGCTGTCTGTTGGCCTGGCCAGACCTGGGGACCCGCAGGGGGCTTCTGGTTAGTAAGAAGCTATCTTAAACCTTATAAAAATCTGATAACATGAGAGGAAATTAAGGCTAGAGGAAGAGGGGGTAGAACCGACTTTTTTTCTGTCACATTTTAACACATATAGTAGTTGTAAAAGGATTAAACAGAGATAAAAGAAGCTTTTGAACTGTGGTGCAGGCCTGTGACTCTATATGTGACCAAATGAAATAACACAGAGCTACATGGGTGAATGGTTAATTATCTGCTGTGTTTCTTAGCAAGTAGAGACTGGTTGTTAAATGGGATCTCTGGTGTTTGCAACACTGTAATGATTGAGTGTGTTAATTAAACCTGAAATTATAATGTGAACATTTGTGTTTGGGTAATCTCCTTGTACTCATTATTGCTAAGAGTCAAATGAGAAGACCGATACCACCTGCTATCCGTCAACTATGATCCTGCAGCCAGCAGCAAGTTGGCTTGACTAAAGGACTGGAAGCAGCAGAAAAGAGCAGCTCTGACTCTGTCCAAAAGTAACATAGTTCACCTTTATACACCTCGGTAGCTGCCTAATTTTATGTTTGTTTAATCATCTTCTTTCTTTTTTCTTTTGGCTTCTCCATTTAGAAATGGCCAAAGCAGATCATCTGTCTCCGTCTCACCCTATCGCTTGCATCCTCCTCTGTCACACCAATCCTCTGCATGTCCTCCTTCAATGCATCCATGAATTATCCATGTGGTCTTTCTCTTTTCCTCCTGCCTGACAGCTACAGATTCAACACCCTTTGTTTAATACATACACGATCCCGCCTCTGCGTATATCCAAACCGCCCCAGCCGTTCCTCTCTGATTTTGGCTCCAACCTGAGCAACCTGAGCTGTTCCTCAGCCACATCTCCTTTTTGTTAGTGTCACAATTGCCAAAGCATACATCATAGCAGGGCTCACTACCACCTTGTAAACCTTTCCTTTCATTCACTTGCTGCTATCCTTCTGCCACACATCTCCCTTGACACTCATCTCCCCCCACTCCACCCCGTCTGCACTCTTTTCTTCACCTCGCTTGTGCAATGCCCGTCGTTTTGGATGGTTGATCCCAGGTATTTACGTCAGGTATCTACTCCTTTCACCTCTCATTTACACACACGCTTCTGCTGACTTTCACTCATGACGCCACCTCTCCAGACTCTCTTTTACTGGATCTCTTTTCACACTGCAGGTCACAATGTTGTCTGTTTAAATCAGATAAAAAATTAAAAACAAACTTAATTTTGCTGGGGGCCATGGATCAGTAAATCCCTAGTTGACTGTTTCTACTTATTACAAAAAGCTTCTGGCTGTAGCTTTATATTTCTACAGATAAATTTTCATTTGGCTCTTGATGTGGAGCTGTTACTTTATATTGTAAGTATACGGGACATACAATGGAGAATGGAGTCATAGTTCCATTCATAATCTTACCATAATTACCAAATCCCTCTTTCATCAGAATAGGCATAAAAATCATTTTGATAAAGGCATGACGGCTTCTTCTGTAAGAAATTAGGAAACTTCCTTTATTCTGGTTCCATGTTTGCGGTCGAGACTCTACTTGGCAGTTTCTGCTGTTCTGAAATATTAAGTGTCCCATCCATGCATTTCATTTCTAGGTTTTAAACTCTATCTCGATTGGCATGTCTGTCGGGCGTCTGCCACAGGGCTCTAGTATGATATGTTAGTGATACTCCCTGAGGGTAAATAGTTCATATTTGCGCAGCTGGACCAGGCTGCTTAGAAAGACATAGAAGACAACTAAACATTAATTTAGACCCTATTAACGTTCTACTTCAGTTCGCGTTGAGGGAGATAGTTTCGACTCCTAACAAACACAGAGGGCAGCATTTGTTTCTTATTGAGGTGATCTTTCCTCCATGAAATCAGAATCTCCACGCTGGACTCGGCCACACATTTTTTTAGGATGAAAAAAAAAGCAATGCTCGAACTTCAGTTTGTTCTTTCACGCTCAAATATTTGCCCACATGTCAAGCTGTGAGTGGTTAAGCATCTGAGGCAGGACTGTTTTTGTCTGCATGTGTTATGATATTGTGGAAGAGGTAATTATTTTCCCTTTAATTGAATCTGTCTGTGGCTTAATGGAGTGATCCTGTTGGATTAGGCTGGTTTCCTGTCCCACCTTGTTCTCTCAGTTACATGCACTCCACTCAAGTGGTTATGGCTTATACTGTAAACGAGGTTCTTTAAGACAAATGCCATCAAAATGTAGCCTTCACACAGATAAAGATTGAGGCTGGAATCAGACATATAAACCTAGCTCATTGCTTAGTGATGCTGGTTAAATGGGCTCTGCAGGAGACCAAAACTTTGGTTTCTGTACATAAGTAACTATGTTCTTCTAGTGGTAGTTTAAACCAAACACTTGTGTCACCTAGATAGATGTGTGTGTATGCGTGTGTGTGTCTGTGTGGGTCTCAGGAACAAATGCTTGCTGTGAATTTATCTGTCTGGCTTTCGTTTAGGCTGTGGTCATGGATTCCTAAGGGAAGCATCCCAAACACAGGGTCAATTTGTGGAACAAATCTTCTGTTTTTCACCTAAAACAGAATTGTTTGTTTCTCTTTGCATGTGGCCTCCGCCAAGCGTGGGCGATGATCTACATCAAGAGTTCCAACTTAAAAAGGCAAAAAAGGGTGGAAACAGTTGCTCATCACATGAATAAACTAGGACACCATTAAAAAAAAAGGTCCCTCTATCTGATTGCCTGTTTCCCACTTATCAGTGAAAAGTTGCTTTCTAGAAACAACAGCTGCAATTTGTACTGTGACGCATATTCAAAAGAAAATAAACATTTTGTCAAACACTAATTGCAATTATTGTGCTCAACATAAAATGGGAACGCTCACAGACTCATTAATAAAGTATGCCGCAGTTTATGATGTGAAGCAGTGTGCTTGGCCAATCATTTCTAATCAAGCTCGCTCTGTTTGTGTTACGATGCTGATAAACTGCTTTTTGTCCTGAAAAAAAAAAAAAAAAGCCACGAAAAATTGACTGCATAAAAAAGGCTTTGCAATCATTTCTCGCTGTGTTTTTATTCTGCATGTGACAAATCAGTTAACACATGTGTTTTCATAAGACAATCCATGACCTGTGCGTTAGTAAGCGCACGTCTGGCACATGTTGGAGTGTGTGTAAGGAAAGGAGGGGCTGTCTGCAAGCATCAATGCTGTAACTGTTAAAAAATAATGTCTGCATGTATGTTACTAAAGAGAATGAGTGAAACCCGTCATTTATTTTGCTCTGTTTGCTTTCTTTTCCTCTTGTGCTTAAGTGATTATTTAAATGTGTAATGTTTGCTTTGCCATTTTAACTGCGTCAGCTATGGTGTATTATATTTTATTCTAACTTTAAGTAAGGAAGAAAGTACACCTCTTTTATGGCAGCATTCAGTCAAGATGCCAAAGCTCAGAACTGCTGACGGCAAACCTTCAGCTGTAATCCCACATCATGTTTGGATCAATCATTCATCTTTTTCAGCTGCCAGAGGCCAAAGTGTTAGAGGTGAGGACCGCAAGCATATATCGTTATTCGACCTTCATCAACCAAAGCGACCGTGAAATTTGGACAAGGTGCAGCATCGAGATAACTTGGCAGCTGCAAATTTTTTCCCAAAATGTGGTATGTGATATCGAATTAAACCTTCCATTTTCATTTAGGTCAACAGAAGCATCAGAGGAAAGTTATTGTATTTTTATTATAAAAGTATCCTATAAATCTTATGTTTATGCTGAAATTAAGGAGAATAGCGTTCTAGAAAAAAAGCTTTAACTGTTTTAAATAAGTTCAATTATAAAGCTAAGAATTATTACATATAAAAGTTGCTATGTGAACATTGTTGTCATGGTCCTTCAGTCCTCTCTGGCTGTCTGCTCCAGGTTTGCTTTCTTTGTCTGTCTCCTTTAGTTTTCTCTCTCTCCTCTCTTCTCTATCTGTGCTCGTTTGTTTATGTCTGTGTTCATAGGCAGGTGGTTCCCACCTAAGGCCGAACGCAACTGCAATAATCAACCACCTGTTCCAGATGAGCTCATTCTGACTGTGTATTTCCTCTGCATAGATCCCTGGATTTCCCTCCGTGGTGTGTGGTGAACCAAAACCCTGAGTTTGAGAGAGAGAGAGAGTTTTACCCGTAAATATAGGATGAGTGGATTCCCTCCCTTGACCCCTTGGAGCATTATTCCTTTTTTGCATTGTGTCTGCAAATATATTTATTCACTGTAAATAAACAGTGAATCTTCCAATCTCCCCATTAACCTTGACAACTGTCACGTTAGTGTATCATTATACAAATAGTAATATGTAACTAAATAACACAATCCATGAGTACTTAGCTTATTTGTCTGGTTAATTGTGGCTAACTGTCAATGTGTTTTCTGAAATGTCAACTTCAATTCTTGTACTGAGAGAAAGTTTTGCACACCTGTAACAAATGCTGAAAAAGGTCATTATGATTTAATCAGTGATCTTCTAGATGCAGCTGTAATTTGGCACGTAAGGAGGATTTAAGAGTACATGTGTTAAAGTTGACAAATTCAAGGAAAACCACTAAGTGCCTGCCAAAGCAGTTTCAGCGTGCAACGGTGCTTATACTACATGCCTTTTGAGCTCTACTTAAGGGATGGAATACCATCAAAAACAATTATCTTATGTTTTACAGATACTGGAATCAATTGCACTCTCTGGCACATTGGTCCAACATCACTCTTTCATACAGGCTGCCAAAGCCACATCATCTAATTTGCACATTTTCCTAAACCTTTGGGTGAAAGGGGTGATTGTCATGCTGGTAAAGGACATTTCTATTATGATAGAAATATTTCATCACAGAAAAGGGGGATTGTTTAAAACACTTTGATGTGCAGTAAACCTTTTTTCTGAGGGGACAAGTGTACCCAAAACATACCAGCAAAATCCCTCCCCAAAGCAAAACAAAGCCATTGGATCATTTCCCTGCTGAGCTTGTGTGTAAGTGCTGTTTAGGTTGTCAAATTTGCTAATCCTCTGTACCTGTTGGCTTTTAAGTTTTTGTTTATTGCTCTTACATTTTAAAACTCAGGGCGTCAGGCTGGCTTTGCTGAATCGCACATCATCTGCCAACCATAACCCGATGAAGAGCAGAGGAAATATTAAAAGACATCAGGTGTTCATATCATTTGGAAAACTCACTTTTGAAAACAAGGAGATTTCTTTAAGGCAGGTGAAATTCAGAGGTGGTTAAACTGTTTTGTAAGCTCTGGGTGAAAGAGTAGCTTAAATTGTATTTTCCTTTTAACGGAAACTACTCTTACTTAAAACATTTCTCTTATAAAGATGCCATTTGACAACCTCCTGCTGTACCCTTAAAGTCGTGCTTCGGTGACCATTAGAATACGTTCTGTGTTTCACTAACTCTCACTAACTTCTGATGTCCGGTTATTTTGTTTTGGAAGCAGGCCTGAAAAATGACAGAAATCCTGTAGTTCAGAAAAGAGAAACAAGGGTTACCCCTGGTGGGCATCCAAGCAGAAAATAATTAATGTAATGCCATCCACCTCTAGGAATTTACACCTTCCACTCTGGGATAACCAATTACAGAAACAATTACAGTCATCACTACTGAAGTTATTACAACAGAAACATGTTTCTTCATATTTATTTACATTTAGGGCATGCCAGGGTCTTGTGTTCGGTTGCTGTGTGTGGTTAAGTATAAACACAGACATCATGCATGACTTATTGCTTTGCTGAGTATTTTCCATTTAACAAATGAGCCCTGCCTGAAAGGGACCCCGGGGATCTCTCACCTCATGCTCACCACTTCCAGTAACCCTGGAAATGAAGGCTTTACATTTTCACACTTTGCAGGCACTCATCATGAAATCCCTCTGACCTCACACTTAACCTTTCACCACTCAAGCTGATCATTTCAGCTTCTACCCTAACCTTTCACTCAGACCCCCACAAGCATCCAACATTTTACCAATATGTTTAAGACACTGGCCCTTTCTATTAAGTAATGTTGCTATAGCAACTGACCTGAGCAAAGATGACCCCCTGATGATGTCAGGGTCGCAAGGTGGTTTCCTTGCATTTACACGCATGTCTCACCTCACAGTGAGGGTTGAAATGGAGCCTTGACCCTGCTGACGAAGTGCTTCTGTGTGGTCGGACCGGGTCACAGGTTCAGCTCGAAGTTGCGAAAGGTCGAACACGAATGGCGTCGGTGTCAGTGTTATACATACTGGCACTGGAGTATACAGGCACTGGAAACTCCTCTATCATCATTAAATTCTGTTTTCAACATCAATTTTAGCTTCTAAGAGGTTTTTGGTGTTCATTGATTTAAAAACGAAATATTAAGTTCGCCTTGTTTTCTGTTATTTAATTCAAAGTCCATCTGTTCTCACTCGGAGCTCGTTAGTGCATCCCGTTATGGAATCAGACTAGCTGAGTACATTCTTCCTGTGTGTCCTCACACATGAGTCTGCTGTGATTTATGTACATGACAGGTGCTTAACAAATATACACTCAGGACGAGCTGTAGCCATCATTCCCATAAAGTCAAAGTCGTAGTCATAAACCTTTGCTCCCCTTTCATTTGGACAAAGTTTTTTGTGGATGCCAGAATAAACGAGTTCTACATTTCTGTCATTGAATATGCCTATTCTCATAACACCAAAGAGAGTTACTTTTCCTAAGCAATCATTTCAGTTCATGTTTTGGGAATTAAAAGTCTGGCCAACATCCACAGCACGCAGAGGGAATTCAGTTGAACTGCACCCCATTGGCCACATTATGTTTGACTAGTTTTTTCTGATATACTGATAAAGTTAAGAAATCTTTCTCATTATGATGCTTGACTCCAGACTTGCTACCTCACAAAATGTCATGTTTCTCTAGCGTGTACGCATATGTGTGAAAGTATAAGCATGCAAACTTTGGAGCAGCTGGCGCAATCTTCTTGGGCTGTCCTTGATTGGGGCCTCCTCTCATTGGTACCATTGGGCAACCAGCTGTGGTTAGCAAAACGCAGCAGCATGGAAGCACTTAAAGCTAAGGGATGGCCCTCACCCTGACCGCCCCACGTACTTATGAAATACAGCCATGTGTAAGAGTGGCAGGGTGATGACTTTTCTTTTGATATTCAGTATGAGGGCAGTAGGCATGACTAATAACACGGTGTTTATAGTGTGTAGTATATAATTATATGATAAACATCACTCTGCTCTCTTAACCTGGATCTTGAACTTAATCTTCCAATTTATTAGCTGTCTTTAGACTGAGCTCACAACTGTAAAAGCAAACCACAGGATAGCACATGGAGCACAGGTTGTCTCTTTTTACTGCCTTCAGGACAAGAACACACCATTCAGTTTCTTCCAAAGTCATTTTATCTTCTGAAATCTCAAACTTTGGCACACAGGTATCCATCCAAATCCTTGATGATAAGTCAAACAGAAGCTGAACTTTCTCTTGGTTGGATTCCAGTTGCTCTTAAATGCAGAAATATGAAACTAATGCCGGTCTGTGTCTGTTAAAGTCAGTTAGTGGTCTTGACCCACACACAGGGGACAGACAAACTTGTATAAATAGTGTACTTCAGTATGAAGTAGTCATTTGTGTGGTGCATGCTAATTGGATGGATTTGTACTCACTGTATGTGTCCATTGTATCACTGTTTGCCTAAAAGACCTTTTTTTAATATTTAATTTTATTTTGAGTTTTGTTTTATTTTGATGTTAAACCTCGGAAAGGCTACAACCTGACAGGAGCCACAAATACAGGAAACAAATAATCAAAACTAAAATTCTTAACAAAACTTGGCATGGCATTGAAGCTGGTATATATATATATTTTTAGATATATCATACAGTATCTTTAAGAACCTTCACCCCCATCCATTCCCTTAATCCTTCACATATGTACATATAAACATATTTATCTTTAAACCTAAACGCACATATTTTGGAAGGGGAAAGGAAGTTCTTCAATAACATTCATGCCTGTTTTCCCAGGATGTCAAACTTATTTTATATCATAGACCACATACAGTCCCCTTTGATCTCAAGTGGGCCAAACAAGTGTCACTGTAAAGATGTTTAACTACACATTCAACCCAATTTAATATATATATATGAAAGCAAATATTATAAAGAAAAATCTATCTTTAAAGAAATGCTGCTATGCTGCTCTAGTAAATGAAGGAAATCTGTCAGAATGAATAAATAAATGTGTAAAATTACTAGTAATTACAAACACGGGACAGTAATTCATATTAATAATAACAGTTTACTAACAAAACAAACTCTCTTTGGAGTAATTTGGGATTGAAAAAATTGAAATTTACACCAGATAGTGACAAAACAGGATTACTTTGGTGTAGTATGAATGACAATGAGGGAGGTCAGGCAAACCTGTGAATGCCATGAAAGTAAAAAGTCTGAAGTTGGTTCCCTCCATCCCATTTTCCAGAGCTGTCTTGTAGACTTGCCAAGACTCTGCCATGATGAATCAGGCAGCTGTATGTTACACAAACAACAGTTAAAAAGCTAAGCTGTCATTGGGGCATTAATAATGCTGAAACATTAGTTCAGTTATATCTCCAACACTGGTCTGGCTACAAATGATGATGGTGTACATGTACACAGCATGATGTACATTCAGTTATACATTTGATATTCAATACAGAGGAGTCTCTGTGTAACCATTACCTGCATATTTATCTTATTTAGTGACACAAGCTTTCGTGAAGCATGACCATAGTTTACACCTCCCAACTGGACCATACAGTAAGATGATTTTCAACTTGGATTCCAAGCCGACCCTCACTGTTTTCTTTGATGTGAACACAAAAATGCAGGTTAGCTCTCATGTTGCACTATGATATAAAGCAGGATGAAAAATATTCCCATATTCACTGTCAGACTGTAAAGTCTATTACTCTCACGAGTGTCTTTAAGGTCGCTGACTTGAGCGTCTCTTCTCCGCATTGCTTCGTTCTCCTTTGATAACCGGGTTGTGATTTTTTAGGTTTCCGTCTCCAAGGACCTCCTCGGATAATTTTTACAGCCAGTCCAGATTGCCGTGAAAGCTTTTCTTCTACTCCTGATTTGAAACAAGGAATAAATAAAGAGCAGATTTTTATGACTAAGTTTTGGATGTCAACAAAGAAACAGAAGACTATGTCATGAGATTTTTTTTTTCTGTTTTCAATGAAACACTGCACCATCTCAGATTTTATCGTGGTGGAGAGGATACTATATGGCTATAATGTATGTTTTGAAGGGAGAATATTGTGGGTTTTAAAGAATCTTTTATTCATATATTTAAATCATTTTAGATCTATTGCTTTCTCTTGGATTTGCTGAAGAAGACACGTCTAGCAAAGCCAGCAGGAGATGACCGGGGCATGTGAGAGGCTGCCATCAGTTTGAAGGGACCAGCGAGCCTGTGTTTTTGCTGCAACCTTTTGGTTACAGGGCAAATACCTCATCTTTAAAGACTTTATGCTGAAACCGCAGAATAACTGCTCGTGGGACAGAAATGCTGATTCTAAAAGCAAAAATTAAAGAATCAATATCAGAGCTCCTCAGTACCAAAGCCAAACTCTGGATTGCTAACAGTTCTCATCTCTGGTTATTATCAGTGTGTTAATCTAATGCTGTGCATATATGTGTATGTGTGTGTACTGCATTCCAACCTCTACTACAAGATGTGTTATGATACTTACTCCCTGTAACAGCTCAAGATGATGGCTTGGTATGTGTGTGTGTGTGTGTGGGGGGGGGGGGGGGGGGGGGACTTTGCCATTCTATCATTGGCTGAAAGGAAATTCTTCACCAAGCTTGACAGCCCATCTGATATCACCTGTCAGCGAAAAAAGTTACCTTGTTTCTATTAATTAGGCCTTTTTGTGGGATGAAAAACAGGCAGACTAAATGACTTAAAGAAAGACAAGTTATGAGCAGGATAATGGGCAAATAAGAAAGCACTGTTTTAGCTCACTGTGATATGTTGTAAAGTGAGGACAGTTATCAATAAACACAAATCATCAGAACAAGAGCTCCTAATCTCTAAAAGTCATATGCTCATACAAACCCAATTCCAAAAAAGCCAGGATGCTGTGTAAAATGTAAATAAAAACAGAATGCAATGATTTTTAATTTCATATATCTTCCAGAGTTCACTGCGCCATCCACAGATGCAGATTAAAGCTCTGTCGTACAAAGATGAAGCCATACGTGAACATGATCTAGAAACCCTGCCTGGGCCAAAACTCATTTAATATGGACTGAGCCAAAGTAGAAAACCTTTCTGTGGTCAGAAGAATCGAACATGAAATAATGGAAAATCTAGACACTGTACCAAAAGAGGAGAGGCACCACCCAGCTGGTTATCAGTACTCAGTTCAGTCAGTCTGAATCACTGATGGTATGAGACTACGTTAGTGCCTATGGAATTGGCAGCTTGCACATCTGGAAAGGTATAAACATGATGATACTAAACCCACATGCTGCATCTATTACTGCAAGAAATGGCATGGCTTCATAGAAGAAGAGTCTGGGTGCTGAACTGGCGTGCCTGCACTCCTGACCTTACATCAAATGAAAACATTTAAAACATCATGAAACAAAAAATATGAGAAAGAAGATAGAGAATTGTTTAGCAGCTAAAATCTCATATCAAACAAGCATGTGACAACATTCATCTCTCTAAGGTCCAGCAACTCGCTTCTGTCAGTCTGCCCCAGGGCAGCTGTGGCTACAACTGTAGCTTGCCTCCACCAGTGTGTGAATGTGAGAGTGAATGAATAGTGGCATTGTAAAGCGCTTTGGGTGCCTTGAAAAGCGCTATATAAATCCAATCCATTATTATTATTACAAACACACAGTGGTACACATGGTTCTGTCCCACCTTTTGTTTTTGGGATGTGTTGCTGCTATCAATTTCAAAATGAGCTCATATTTTTCCTCCAATGGTACGCTTTCTCGAGTCAAACATCTGATGTGTGTTCTGTCTTTGATTGCGAATAAAATACAGGTTTATGAGATTTGCTTATCATTGAAGCCTTTTCAGAATTGGGATTGTACTTCAGAAGAAGTGAATCTGTTTAAATTAAAACCTTAACACATTAGCTTAACATTAGCTTTGAAGGAGAAAGATTGGGGTTAAGTATTTATGTAACAGCGCATTTATCCAGCTGTGCTCAGACTGAGAAGCCAACGATGGACTCTCACTATATGCACAATTCACTGGTATGTGAGAATTTGTACTACAAAGCAAGTTCAACATACCAATGATGTTTTTTCAGTAATGTGGCTTTGCTGAGCCTAATATCAGCATCAACCCTAATCAATCACACAAACATGGTTATGAACTCCATAAGTCAGCGCAGGTTTTGTGAATCTATCCGAGCTCGATAACATGAAAGGGACAAGATGGCACCAGAGGACCAAACATGGACAAGTTTAGAGTAACATACAATATTTCTCAAAAGAGAGCATCTATGAAAGAAATATGAGGAATTTGAAAATACATGAGGGGCTGAAAGCAATACTGCTGCTGCAGCCAAGGCTAAGAAGAAAAGTTGGCAAAAGAAATGTTAAATGTTTAAGTTAATGGGCTTATCAATCAGTGACTCCTGAAGGTAGATCTCATTTACAAACATGTATTTACATTAGCTTAATTCTTAGATTACATGTACCATTATCCTGGGGTGTGTAAGACCAAATGCTGTGCAAACGAAGCACAAATAAGAAAAATATTTTAACCAGTAAGCAGGCTTACCTTCAAACATTGGAGCTTTAATGCTGCTAGAAAAATGCTGATAGAATGATGAAATGTTTTTGCCAGCCGGGGAAATAAATGAAGCCAGGAATAAAGCTCACGTCTTTGAGAATCTTTATCTCACTGATACTCATCAGGGAAAGCTAGACTTTCTCCAAAAACTACAGACTCCCTCATGATAGACCTATACAGAGCAGCCCTGAGTTCCACACGTGGCTCATCAGAGAGTTTAATGATCTTCTAGGCAAGGGGACACTGTTTTCCAGATAACTGGTTGGTTGGTCTATAGGCTGTGTTTTTACACATTCTAATAACTAATGTAAAACTCAACCTATCCCTGAGCTGGTTAGGGCTGTAGCGCAAATAGCAACTGTAATATATCTCACTAAGAAGTGAGCCTTCGTAGCACTGAAACCTCAGCCCATATCTCACCATACAGGCCACTAGTATGATGTGGCTTGAGTAAGAAATGCTTTTGCTCTCAGTTGTTTTCAATTAAATTTTCTAGGAGAGAGACCAAAAAAGAGTTAAGATGACAATCGATATTGGACTCAAGCTAAAATTAATTTCATCCATCGGGATGTAGAATTTAGCTTTTTTGTGGGCAGCACTGTACAGCACACAAACGCTACAATGCCTTCTTTAAAAAGTGGTTCATCTGACCAAATCAAAGTGCAAACACCCTTTTACGGTTCCCGAAACTTTCCATATTTTTTTGATTGTTTCACAACCACATATTTTTCTGATGTTTCCCATGTCTGTACTTCATCTTTCTGATTAATGCTGTTGACCTTTAGGTATAATTAGAAATGTATTTTTAGAAGAGCTTAAAAATGACTTTTTCCTGCTCAGTGTCATCATGTAAATATCTCCCTCAGTTCATGGATCTGATGGACAATGACCATACAGGTCATTCAGGGCTGCAGTGTATACCTCTCAACCACTAGGGGACTCCGTGCATTTGTAAATGAAGTCATTAGGATCCATGAAAGCAGAGATTAATCCCTCTGTGTGGTTTAATACTAAGATTCGATACAGCTATGTTTATATATTCATATTCTATCATGTATCACAGTGGAATTAATTCAGTCAATCCTCACAGCTTAACCTTTGGATAAAATAGGATGTCAGAGATAAAGTGGATAATGGAGATATTGTCTGAGCAAACCATTAGAACAGGCCAATAAAGTTGCTGGTTTAATTAGGATTAGAGCTGTTTTCACTGGTTCAGAAAGGCACCAGACAACTATTCCAGACTGAGAGTAGCTAGATGGGGGAATGTGGTTGAAAAAAGGTACAATTAATCTCAAGTCTCACTGCCATAGGCTGGAGAGAATGGTGTGAAGCAGAGATGATGAGAATGGTGAGGATGCATAAAGCAGAGATGATTACAGAGTGAGAGAACGTGAGAACGTGAAGTCTGAACAGAAGCTCAGTTGGTCAAACTGAGCCATGTTAAAAGAGGACATGTGTCCATATAGCTGCACGGGCCAAATGAAACCATGAGACTGTATTTATACTGTAACACTAGATTTACAATCTCAGATGGCGATCACTCAATTCTTTAAACTGTTCCACCCTCTGGCATATCCAAATGATTGCCATGTAACTCATGATGTACAGTAAATGTCTGCAGGGATCCCCAAACACTACACAGTGACTGATGACCATAAATTATGTAGTTATAAGGCTGTTTATATGTCATCATAAGAGTCAAATAAACATACACACACTGCCCATTGTGGCCATGATGGCACTTAACAGCACACATTCCTCCTCCCTCAAGCGTGTGTAGTTCATGTGCAAAAATGCACTGCAGTCTAAACATGCATGTTGTTTAAACAAGATTTTCTCTACCCCCTTTTTTCTTTCATCAACACAATTGCATTAAATGTGTGGTTAAACTGTTGTGTTTGTTTAATGTCATTGTGCGTGCCGATGCGAGTGACACAAAAGACACTTTGAAATCCGATTTGAGAGGTCATAGTGTTTGGCTACAGTCGCACAATAGCACAGACTATGGACAAAATTGGTTTCTGTGATCCAAAAGTATTAGAGACCCCAGAGGAGAAGCATCCAGACCACAGACGATTTAGAGTTACGTAAAGTATGGCCGTTCTAAAAAGAGAAGTCACTGCTGAAATGCTTTTCCCCCAGACCAGCAGGGGGCGTCTTCTCTGGTTTCAAAATGAAATCGCAAAGAAAAGAAGCCAATAAGAGAACCTAATCATTCTTGTGATTTATTGCCTCAATAAACACTTTCCCAGTCAGCTTAAAGTCTCAGTCATTCTTTACAAGTCTTATTTAACAGCGCACAATTGCTATTTTGTGAAATATGGTCTTATTTAGAGCAAAATAAATGAAAAGGCTAGAAAGCTGCTACTGTGAGTTTGTAGTGTTCACAGTTTCCCACTCCTCATTTCCAGTTTAGAAAAAATTAGATGGTGACCGTCAAATCATTTCACCCATGGTTTCAAAGCAGAAACAGACAAACCAGTGGGTGACCTCATGGTGATGACATATCTGAGGGTTATGGTCAGTGAAAACCTCAAATAATCAAATGCATTTTGGATCCTTTCATGCAGGATTTCTAAAGTCGATCTGCATACAATGTGAATATACAAAAAAACCTGTCTGTCTTTAGCTATAGAGACTCTATGCAGTGCTTTGAACATCATTGCATGCTGATGTGTTCATATCAACAATGTGGACATGCTGATGTTGCATAGGTAACCTATGATATTTGCTATTTCCTATGTTTTCCATCTTAGTTTAGCCTGTTAGGATCCTTATATTATAGTACCACGCAAAAATGCATCATTATGCGTCTGCACAGTTTGGTCACAATCCAAGTTTGTGGCAAAGGGAAACTCGCCCGAGGATCTTGCTGTACTTCCTTCAGACAGGGGACATGACTGTGTGTCCTAAAAGTTACAATGACATATAAACAAATGTCAATGAAATTTTTGTTCGTAGCACACATGAAAAAATCACTGGATCTTATCCAGTGTTTGTAAAAACTATCACAGACATTTCAGTCACACAAGACATGAACAATCTGAACGATGTTGCCTTCCCTTCAAAAAGTGGCACCAAATATACAGTTGGATTTGTTGTTACACATTTAGTATCTGTTGTTTTTGCCACACAGTTCATCCACACTCACTCAATACCATAAATGCCACAAATATCCGGAAACAAGTTGAACTGGTACAAAAACACAAAAGTGTCTTTGTTGCAGATTAAGAAGATTTATGCAGCTTACTTTGGCCCTGACAGGAGTCAGTGTGGGTATGCCTGTGTGAACTCTGCAAATCTGACTTGCTTGTTCCAGTAGGCCTCTGCTGTGCCTGAACAAGCTTACACCTCATTGAAACCTGCGTCACCTGATTATGTGAGCTACATTTGAATGTATGTCAAAAGGTATCTGTTTGTTTTTATACCATTGTAGCCACTCTTCACTAAGTGCAGCGAGCCAATCGGGCATGCACTGCACTGCATACTAAGTGCAGTTTGTTTATAATACGTGCAAACCCATAAAAAATGTCCTTTTCTTTACTGACCCAAGCCGCTGTATATTTCATCAGTGCTCACTCTGCTGAGACAAAGTTGGGATCAGTGGGTGCCAAAATGATGGCTGTATGTTGAAGTGTGGGTTTGAAAAAAAGATGGTGTTTGTTTGAAGTCTTTCAGATGGTTTGGTTGCACTGAATCACCAACAACCTCACAATAAGGTGAAATCAGATGAAAGAAAACATGTTATAAAGAGAGGAGAAGAAATTATTTGGGTGAAAAGCAAGGTCAGTGATCTTCTCTGCATTCCAACTTATAAAATAAATACCTTTGGATCAGGTACTAGATGGGTTTTTAATGGATTTAATTTTTAACCAGCTTTAATGACAAATGTAAAATGGTCAGCAAGTTACCTTGAGCTCAATAATTTCTCCTTGACGTGTGTGTGTGTGTGTGTGTGTGTGTGTGTGTGTGTGTGTGTGTGTGTGTGTGTGTGTGTGTGTGTGTGTGATTAGCAGTTACTGCAGCAACAGGGGCATTCAGTCACAAACCTTCATGAGGTAACAGGCTCCACATCATGGAAGTGCTGCATTGCTCTGTTTTAGCTTTTCTACCATCTGTTCATCTAGCCAGGATTCAACTACGCATCTAGAATGCTACTTTTATAACGATCAGGCACTGGGAAAAAATATATATATTTTACAAAGGTGAAATTTTTGAGGTCATGGGGAGCTTAGAGAGAATATGGTGGATTGTAGTCGAGTGCACCTGCAGGCTCCTTGGCATTTCTACATCCACAGGTAAGACATAAATATGAAAAGAAGCAGAGAAAAGCAAAAGATTTCATTTAGCGTCATGTGTGTCTCTTCTCGTTTTAGTATGAGCCAGATTCTTTGGGTGCACCTATAGATCTTTCAAAAAATCTTAAAACATCTCGTCAGGGGAAGAGGCACCCATCATGTCTTTAAAAACAATGTTAAAAGGTCAGACTGTGACATAGTCTTGATCTCCAAGAGCACTAAACCCTGTCTTGGCTGATATATAGAGCATATACTTGATTTACGTTATTGTCCCTCCTTTTCTGTTTTCCTCAGACACACAGGGACAGATTGTACAAAGCTCTCTTTGCCTCAGTAAATCATCATAAAAGCTGTTTGCTTGTTGCTTCCTTCAGAAAAATATGGGACCCCCCCCCCCACACTTAAATTCAAACATCTGCAGACACTGAATATTTATTGAGAAGCATGTGCCACAAATGACACAAACAGTCTCTGTGTCCAGCTGGGTTATTGGGATTATGTGATCACAAGCTGTTGTGCATTCGCACCTACATGAGCTTTCTGTGCATTATTTTTATGTGTGCGTGTGTGTATCAGTCTATTTTTGGTAAATGTCTATGTGTGTGTGCCTCTGGCTGGCAGTCTGCTGTGAGTTCACATGTCTGGGTTGGCCTGTTGGTGTCTGTGTGTGTTCCACATGCTCCCAGTACATGCAGGGAGCAGCTCTGTTAATATCCAGCTGCTCTATATGCAGCTTTAAATCCTTGCATACTCTCCAAACTACTAGAAACCATTTAGCCACATTACCCGAGTTTCCCTCTGCTGCAGATTGTATCACTGAATCTCTTGATTTCTGGTAAGCAGGCCAGAGAAAGTGCTTCCATGTGTTTGGCAGCAATCCCCATTTAACCGGGCTTATCTCACAAGAGGATGACTGGTTAATAAAATGCACTTTTGTTTAAAATTTTAAAAATGTTGCTGTCATGTCATTTCTTATCTTGTGTCACACCAGGACAGTAGTGCCCTTTCATGTAGCAAGAAAGGTATTTTATTGTTGTCAGCACACAGCTTGGGAGAACTTCCTGTTAAAGGAACACTGAATGGTGCTGGTTGGTGGATTGTGTTACATCTGGACAGAGTCAAGCCAGCTGTTTACCCATGCTTCCAGCATTTTTGCTAAACTAACCAACTGCTGGCATTAGTTTGACATTTACCATATAGAAGTGTAGTTAAGTCACAGTTAGCATTATCTGCTGAAGAGATTTACTATCTTGATGCTAAAGCATAGATCTCATGGATTGATGGCGTTTTATGGCATTAGCCATGACTGTGACTGTGTGATATGTCCACTCAAGTAAAATTACCTACTGACATTGGTATGGCAATTGCAAGCATGAGTAAGTTATTACCAAAGTTTCATGACCATGACAGGAACAATTGCAATAATTGCTTAAATTAAGCATCTTTAAATACCTTTAATGTACATCACTAGGTCAGTACCACCATTCCTGTGGTATGTAAATGTGACTTTAAGTTGCATTCCTTGTGCTACAGACAGTTGCCCTTTTCTTGAGGAAAACATTCAGTCGGCTTTAAATTACTGTGGCTGACAGAACACTATAGAGACAACTTTTAAAGCAAAATATGAAAGACATGGTAAAAAAAAATAAATCCAAAGAACACTGAAAACGCCACACAAGAGTGTTTAATCCCAGTGAAAGTACTGAGAGCATTTACAGAAGGTTACCTTGGGCTGCATTCCAGCATCCAGCACAGAAAAATTCATGAACTTACTCTGACATCTGGTGGACAGAATCTGTTCACCAACAAATCCATGAATTAAGCTGAATTATTGTCCCGTGTCTTTTTCAGTGTTGTGTGCTGTGGGAGTGGAAACACTACATCAGGGAGAATTCAACAGCCTTGGCATCTATCTAATGTAAGCGCTTACTTTTTGAGTCTACTTCTTGACTTACTGATGGGATTTACAAGCACTCCTGACTCTGGTGGCATTCTTGAGTTACAAATACACAGCCTGGTTTTGAAAGCTGTCAAAGCTAAAGACCCAAGGGCTTTAAGAAGATGGTTTAGAAAAACACTGCACATGCTTTTATAGTCTCTGATAAATAAACACACTTGAGAGGAGCTGTTGGGAAGGACTCAGAAAGTTGAAGCAGGGTGCAGAGGGCAGAACAGAGGACATCTTCTGATTCTTATTATTATCTCTGTAGTACAGAGACAAATTCCCACAGAGACAACGGAAAACATCTCTCCAAGGACACTAGAAACGAATGACTGTTTATTCAATCACTACACATAAAGTTAGTGCAGATGGATGCTGTCCTCACACACAGTAACACACAACACACCAATTACACTTAAAAGAGGTTAGTTTGTAATACTGGTTAGTCTGGGTGCATTTTTCTCTATTGCTGGATTAGATAATTGTAAACTAAATACAAGAAAATTGCAGTTGTCACAAACGTTTTCTTTACCATATGTAGGGTAATATCTTGAGCACTTGCAGCTGCTTTTTTTTAGTGTAGAAATTACTGAGTATATCATCATTGTCCAATTTCTTCCCCCAGAGTCTCATTTATTGGGATCATGATTCTTGAACTAGCCTATTTCCTGGATTCTCTCCTGTCCATGTGTCTGCCGTGAGTACACAACCCTCATGGCTACTGTAGCAAAGATAACTCACAATTCTTTGAGGTTTTCAAACTTTGAACTTTGCAGTCTAAACTGTAATAATGTAAAGTAATCCTGACTTTTTTCTTGCCTTCTTGCCTGATATCTCTACAGCTGCCCTCCAGACTGGAAGTTGTTTTTACTGTGGGGGAAGATGGCTCGCATTGGAGGCTTTCATAAGTTCCTATACTACTCCATCATGTCAGTGGTCTGTTTCCTGCACCCTGTGCTGGTGTGGCATGCAATCATCCCAGGTAAAACAACACCAGCAAGTTCAATACTTCACATGACTGTTTCCTGTTGCTGTGGCATTTCAGCAGCAGATGCTCCTATCATGGAAAAGCATAAAAAGCATAGATGTAGCATAGAAATTAATGGTGACATTATTATTCTAACTTCAGGAACAATGCTTCTGGTGACAGCCTTTTTCAACTTCATACTGAGCAAGAAAACAAAGACCAAACCTCCCAAAAGCCCGCAGGAGAGCTTCAGCAACCAAGGCCCAACTGCTGTCTTTGTGACAGAAAGCACGGGCTCAGACGGCACCTTCTCATTCTTCCATATGGTGACAGGCAGGAGAGGGCAGGGGCTGGCACCAACAAGCAGAGACAACTGCCTCAGCACCGGAGAGAGAGGAGACAACATCCAGGCTATGCTGGAGCTGGAGCAGACAACAGCACCTAAAGACACAGATGGGGAAAGGAGGAGGAGGTGGAAAGAGAAGAGACTATTATGCTTTAGAAGTGGGGAGGAGCCTGTGGAGAGGGAGATGGAAGAGATGGATGGATACTGTGAGCCAGACACCACCTCAGACACTGCACCTATGATTACTGACTGAATGTCGCTGTGCTTACTGATAACACACAATGGAAATGATGTATAAAGAATAATGCATTCACGCATACTCTGTACAACCAGCTGGTCTTGAACCAACTTTTTGTAGAAAGCACCAATGTCTTCCACAATAAGGTTTATTTTATGTGATTAAGCTATAAAAAAATTGATTTTTATGAAATATTTGACTGATTTGTATATTTTTGGAGTCTTGTACAAATTTAAAAGTTGGAGTTTCAAATGCATGCACTCAAATAAATGAAACCATTTGTACCAACATGTGCATGTGGGTGGATTAAGGCCTGTTTTTTTTATTTTTTTGTTGTTGTTGCTTTTGTCAAAGACAGCACTGAATGAAGAGCAGACATTAATGCCCAGCAATCCCATCCAGTTACTGCCACATACATTATTCATAAGGTCATAAATTAGATCAACTGTTTCACTCATTCAGAGAAAACATGTGCAAATGTGACAGAGAGTATAGCAGGCAGTGGAGCTTGTGCAGGTGCATGCGTCGGCCCTCATTGTGTGTTTGTCGTGTGCGAGCGGTGACCATGGAGACAGAGCTCTGGGAGGAGTGTTCATGTTAATATGGTGATGAAAGAAACATCAGATCGTTCACCGAAAGCACGGCTACAGGCTTCACCCAAAACACGTCTAGCCAAACACAGTAAATTATTTATCGATAAAGGGTCATATGGTGAGCACTAAGAGTGAATCAGGCAGTTTGAATTGCACTTATTTTTACTATAATTATGATTCAAAAGTGAATAGAAAAAAGCCTGTATTGATGTTTCTATTGTTTTCCTTTTTATTTTATTGAGCTACAAAGGATGTGAGACTCTACATGGGCATTCCTCTTTTGTTCAGGTCATAAATCAATATTGTCTTGTTCTGTCAAAACACACACACTCCACACACACAGGGTATTCCTCAGTCTTTTGTTCACTGAACAATAAATATATAACTGTATGTAGCCCTTAGAGGAAACCTCTCTGTGGCATCACAGCTAAGGAGAGAATCGATGTAAACAGAGAGCCCTATTCATCAGAAGGCACCTCAGCGAGAACTGAGGCCAGATAGCATGAACAACCTGAAGGTTAAACAACAGGGTTATTCCACATATTTCTCACAAAGTTACACAACCCAGCATGGTATCACCTGGTGTCATAAATAGCGTCGATATGTTTTTATGTCATGACATGTGTATCCTCTCCAGAGGGACGAGACCTTCGCCTGTGTTGTGGAAAGAACAACAAAGAGTCTTTGTCTGGATTTTGCTGAGGCTGCTCACTGGCCCATAACCTGAGCTTTATTATTATCTTCACAATGATCTTTGTTCAATTAGCAGCTGACTGACCTATAAACAGACGGGAGGAAAAGAACGGCACTATTTCTCGCCCTCTTCTATAAGCGCTCCGGCAGCTTTGTCATGTCCACATCCGTCAGAATGAGGGAAGTCGTTCAGCTGCTGGAACAACTTACTTCCTCTGTGCATAAATCATGAATCCTATTCAGACACACAGAGAGAAGCACTTCCTACAGTTTGTGTTTCCACCCTGCAATAGTTTCCTAGATGGCAGATCCAGGCTCAAAAACAGGATGGGTGAAAAAAATCTTAACAGGTCACAGGAACTTCTTCCCCTAGCTGGAAAAATACAGCAGAGTGGGTCGTTGTTGGTGGTGTTGGTAAACCAATTAGATTTTTCCTGTCACTAAATATGTAACAGCAGAAAGAATTTAAAGAATATATCTCAGAAGTGGATATTGAAGTTAAAATTCACCCTCGACAGCAAATAAACCAAAACTACATTTTGTTACCCATATGGAAAACAAACATCCAGCAACAAGAATACTCTACGAATACATTATTTATCATTTAGAGTGTCAATTGTGTTCAACAGTTCAATAGAAACCAAAATATGCGGCATGGATAACATGTATTTTTTATACAAATCTCACTTAACCCATATAACTTTCAATCAAAACTCTAAATTAAACCTTTATAGTCTTAGAGCTGAGTCTTAACACCCTTAGTGTGGCGAAGACCACAATTTAAAACACTTCTGGCTGATAGGATTAAAGCAAAGCCCCAGAGCCACCTTGATCAAGAAGGGAGAGGTATGCAGCCCTGTTTCAGCCCGCCTATGCTCGAGTGTGGTTGGCTGCGGTGTATCAACGCGGGCTGCTATTGGATATTCAGGATGTCACCTTTATCTCTCGGCTCAGAATACCGCACTGCCAAGGAGGCATGAAAACTGATAACGAAAAGAGGCATATAACGCTGGTGATACGGAAGAAAACGGGGACGCACTCTGTTATGGTAAGGCTCAAAATGATTCAGTTTATGTTTAGTTACGTTTAAAGAAGGCACAATAACTTTCATCCTGCAATAAAAGCCCGGAACAAATAAAAATAGTCTGATAAGAAGAGATGCTCAGAAGTTGGATGCAGGTTAAATTACGCTTTGTTTTGTCTTTTGCTTTTGGGAGTATTGACTAGTATAAGAAACTTTCCGTTAGCCTTCATGTGATCTACTATTTGCTGTTAGAAACCGCGTTCGTTATCGTTAAAGCTCTAAGTCAGCCGTGATTTGCCGATCAGTGTTATCTGCCTCATTAGCATTTTAAATTTATACTTTTTTTGTTGAGATATGTTTCGGAAACTCATTCATTGAGTGCTTTATTTGGAGCTCTCCGTGTCATTTTACGCGTGGGACTGAATTGTCTTCGGGCGCAGCTGCCGGTGTAGGTGTGATAATTGGATACGAATCTCGCGATGATCAAACCAATTAGCAGACCTGCAATGAAAGCTCTTTGTCCACCGAGGAAGCTTGCACACAAAGATGATGCATGAATAGGAGAGAAAAGCTGAGAAAACGCAGACGACGTAAATTCACCGAAACCCGAGCCCAGCCAAATAAAATGAATTTTCATCGCACAGCGTTTGGCCCATCTACCGTATAGCCATTTGTGATTGTTGAATAATTCATAATAATGGTGACAGACTGGAATCCTTTAAGTTATAAACCCATTATTGTGTATAAATATGTATGAGAGGTAGACTGACCATCTCTGTATGCACATACTTTGTCAGCACATTGCTTAGCTGAAGCTGGCGATGGGCAGAGGTCATTAAAGGGGGAGGTAGGACAGGTGTTGTTGCCTCAGTAATGCATGAAATAAATGTGGACTTAATTGTCGATTCTTTAAACCCAAACCAGGAGGATTTTGTTAAGGTTATATCTTTAACTTCTCTCTATTTTGTTTAGTTTTTTTTATTCCTATTATTTGGTTGAATCACCTCCCAGAGATCACTTCCCAGTCAGACAGTATGGGGCAGTCTGTTTCCTGATTTCTGTGGTGGCTAACACTGCTCATGCAAGCATTTTTTCTTCTGTTTTTTTTCCTCCTCTACCGGACAAAGTTCTGTTTTTGCTTAAAGATCTAGAAAAAAATCATTTCCTGTATGACTGAGGTTTTTTTTCAGAAAGATCTGCCTCCCTTGATTCTGAGAATAAAAGATTTAATGACTCATATTAAAGTCATCATGAATGGGCCAGTTCCAGATTGAAATGAAGTGTATCAAAGTGGAACAGTATTTATTATAAATAAGTCACACAGCATTACTTTAACTGATTAACTTCCCTTTTTTTGTCATGTGATAAAATCTCAGGAAGTACTGAGACCAAAAAATAGCTCAGACATTTGTGTTTTTTTGTTTTTAAAGTAAAATCTGCACTAATGCTGCACACAAAGCTGCCTTTGTCTCCTGCTGGTGTGAAAGAGACTGCAGTCCCTGTAAATAAAGGTTGGCTCATTATAGATATTTATACTCAGAGATTAGTGGTGAGTGAGTATATACTTGAGTACTCACTTTATCTCCTTCCTAGTGCTGTGTTGGACATCCTTTTGCCTTCAGAACTTCATTAATTCTTCGTGCCATAGATTCAAAAATATGCTGGAAACATTCCTCAGAGATTTTGGTCCATGTTAACAGGATAACATCACAAAGTTGCTGCAGCACCACATCATGATGAAAATCTCCCATTCTACCACATTCCAAGGGTGCTCTATTGGATTAAGATCTGTGGAGGCCATTTGAGTACAGTGAAGTCACTCCTGTGTTCAAGAGGCCAGTTTGAAAAAAAATTGGAGTTTTGTGACACGGTGTGTTATCCTGCTGGAAGCAGCCACTACCACCAGACTGAACCGCTGATACAAGGCAGGTTGGATCCATGCTTAAATGTCGTTTGCGCAAACCCTCTGAATTTTGCAGCAGAGATAGAGGGTCATCAGACCAGGTGACATTTTTCTAATCTTCTATTTTCCAGTTTTGATCAGCCTGTGTGAATTGTAGCCTTAGTTTTCTATCCTTGGCTGAACCCACTCTGGTATCTGCTACTGGATCCCATCTGTTTTAAGGTACCAATATACCTTCTTTTTAATAAGCTGTTATTTAAGTTACTTCCTATCAACTAAAAGCAGTCTGGTCATACTCCTCTGATCTCTTGCATCAGCAAGACATTTTCCCCAGAGAAATGCTACTTCTCTCCCTTTCAGATAATTCTCTGTAAACCCCAATGTCTGTCTGGCGCCAACAACCATGCAACATTTAAAGTACATTCAAAGCTTTGAGCTTCACTAGGTCACCTTGACCATATCTATATGCTTAAATGTATTTAGCTGCTGGTATATGATTATTTGCATAAAGAACTGTGGGGCAGGTGTACATAATAAATTGAGTGTGGCACATTAAGCGGGAACCACACTGCTTTAAGATTTCATAAGTTCTATCTTGCAATAGCCACTAGATGGCACCATAGCATCATCTACGTCATAGGTGACTAATCTGTGTGTTGCATAAACATGTTCTTGGTGAAGATAAGACATGTTTTTTTTCACTATACTTATAATATAATCTTATGATCAGATAAATGTAGTATGTTATCAGGTGAGGGGAAAAAAACCACAAGCCTTAAATGTGTTAAGCGGTTTGTATAAAGGGCCAAGATTACTATCAAGATTTTTCTTTTTTAAGTAGTTAGCATTGAAGTTTAGAATAACAATTCATTTTTAGTCGTGTTTTTTCAATCACTATATTTTTTTGTTTTCCCTTTTCCTAGTGTTGTACTTCTTTCCTCTTCATTAGCTGTTGGTGAAATGTAGATATTACTTTACACCTTGGCCTTTACTTGCCTCTCATAAAAACCCTTTAGTGTATTTTAGTGCATGTGATATGGTAAAGATAATTAAACTATAAACGTACTGAGTACTTCTATAGCTCTCTACCAATACTGTTATCCTGTTGCATCATCTACAAGAATCCTGTCATACCTAATAAATACCTGGTTCCAAAGGAACTGCCACTTTCCCACAACAGATAAGAAAAGTCCCTAAAATTAACTCCTGTCCTTTGACAAAGGTGCTGTTATTGAGGACTTTCACTTTCCATATTAGCTCACATACTTCTACTTTTTTTTTTTCTTCTTTAAACACTGGGAGGGGGAAATGGTACAGGTCAGTGCATGCTTCACTTATTCAGCTCATGCTGTGCAAGAAAAAGTATTTATTGCTGAAGTTTCTCTCTGTGTCTGTATATTCTGCTTTGACTCCAGTAGGGTGTCACATGATTTACACGAAATCTCAAATGGATTTTGAGCTTAACTAGCTATCATAAAACATTACAAAATCCACACCCTGATCACCTAGATGTTTCCGCATCTATTGTGCAACACCACCAACCATTGTAGTCATAAAATTCAGCATACACAATAACCACTATGCACCGTAATGGTGATCAGTTTCTCCATTGCTTTTACGTTAGGGATTCTCTCAGGTAAGAGCCATGGAAAAGGATGTCATGCATCCAGATTATAAAAACAACACGTGGTTAGTTATAGGTTATAAATTTAGGATACCAATACAAAGTTTAAGTGAAAACAATTTGCTTTATTCCTGCAGCTGACTTGAATCCTTTAGTTTATTAGCTTAAGCTGAGGCTGTCTGCTCGGTGACCTCGCATATCCTGCCAAGGAATAAAATCCCTTTCCTTTCCTTCAATTATTAAGAATATCAAAGGCTTAAGCCAAAATAACACAGTCACAGAATTGTTCAGATATGTTTATTTAAAATAAAGTATAAAACATCAAGCAGTCATATAAATATAAACCACAAAATCTCGAGTTGGTCTTCCCAGCTGCATATACAGAACCATGGACTTGTTTTTTCATTTATGAGCCTCCAGGGCTTTGCTTCAATACATCTTCAATACATAGTCATTAAGAATGAAATAATAAGGAGACTTTGATGTAGAGCTTAGACAATTTAAAGAAGCTTAATGTCTGCAATGACATAAAGAGAGAGAAAAGACACAAGTGGCCTTACAGTAGTTTCTCCCCTGCGCACACTTCTCCTCTGTACATACTTGGTGTCATTTTTTTCCTTCCTTAGTCTGACTAGCTACTGAGAGTCTCAGGATGAGACTTTCCTGTTTTGGCCTTTTCTCCTCTGTCGAGTCTGCTGGCGTTGGCCCCCTCTCCTTTTCTTCCTTTGTAGACACAGTTTTGCATCACGACCCAACTGCTGAACTCTGGAGGGGGAAAAACATAAAGGAGCATAGTTAAGAAAAAGATGAGCTTAGAACATCCAGCATTAAGTATCAGTACTTAATATCAGACCCTTTTTCTTCTTCTGATAGAAATTTGTATTCATTTGTTGTGCAATAAATTCACCTGAAACTGAAATTTGTTACTGATTCTCAAGCAGCAAAGCAGTAGGAAAGATTAAGTAGCAGTACAGTGCTTTGTTACAAAAACCGGCTGGGCAACTTATAAGACACTGTTGGTTGCAATCTACAGGAACTTTGAAGACGGGTGTATCCCCTATGTGTTCATTAGTTTACTGACCAGTGACAAACAGATAAATCTCACCTAAGCCAGCAGCGAATCAGCTGTTTGGCCATCGGCGCTTCTGGATTCAGGCACAGTGATTTATTGTTTCTTTGCAGGGTGACTCTGAAAAACGCACGAAACAACACTTTTAGTTTACAATCACCTCAGTGCACACAGGTCTGAAGAGGTGAAAGTGTGTCTGCAGTATCTGGTACTCACATGACTGTGACGTTGTGACAAGTGGAGCTTGGTAGTAACACTTTGAGTGCCTTCAGTTGACCTCTGACACCCTGTTGTGTTTTTGGACAAACACATCTCCCCGGGATAAATGTGCTGCTTGACTCTCTCACTGCACAGAAATTGTAATAAGATCAAAAGTCAGCTCAGTCCAACCAACAGCACAGGTTAAGTCACTGAAAACCCTGAAAAAGAGTGAGTTTTAGTTGTAAGCATGGATAAGTGAAAAGACTCTTACCTGTGATAAGTACACAGCAAAGGCTAAGGATAGCGAACGCACAGACGGACTGAGGATTAAGCTTCATGCTGAAGGACGTTGACACTGAGCCCAGAACCACATGTTGGCTGCTTTATACTCATGCTCCTCCCCCACGTGGTGTGTTTTCCCAGCGAGGAATTTCCCTGTACCACCGTCCATCCACAGTATCAGGATACAGGAATCTGGGCAAGGATCAGGGACATCTCTCCTGCTTTTGCCAGAAAAAAAGCACCCATTGATTAATAGGTTTCCCTTTTGTTTTGTGCTGTCCACTAGATTCTGAAACAAAAAAGAAGACGACACAAGTGACACAGACATAAATGATGCAGCGATTGCTGTCTTTTTTTCTTGTCTGCTTGTTTTACTTATAATTACACATAAGATGCCCACTGAAGCGGCCATTAACCCCTTAATTAGATTAAGATGTTATTTTCTGCCATTTGCGCTGCTCTATTGCAACATGATACAACATGATGGCTGCATGCCAATGTCATGTGATTTCTCCTAAACCACTGTCCTTGCCCTTAACACTGGAGCAAATATTTTAAATCCTTTTCATTATAAGAGGAAAAAACATCCCAAAGATCTCCAACTTTGGAAAAAGTATGACAGCAAATAACACTAAGTTGCACTATTCTTATTATATGCTTTAACTGTATTTCTGTGTTTCTGTTCACTGCTTAAATCCACACAGACTCTCACAGTCAAAATTATTGGTACATTAGCATCACATGCATATTTTAATTTTTGTGTTTGATGTTTTTCTGCCACAGCTGCACTCTAGTCAGAATGAGTGCGCATCAGACCTACGTGAAGCTCAGTGAGGAGAAACTCATACCAAAGTAAGTGCTCCTTGCTCCATCACTGGACAGTTTTTCCGTTACAGTAGAAATTCACATTTATTAAATTTTTATCAGTGCTCTCACTTTTAGAACTGATTCATCCTTTTGTGTGTTCATGCTCAGGTCTGATATCTTGTCACTGCTGAAGACGTACAACTGTTACCATGAAGGGAAAAACTTCCAGCTGAGGACTCGTGAGGTAGGAAAAGCGAGTAGCTCATGGACCACCTAGCAAGAGACAGTGCTGGGGGGGGTGACCAGAGCAGTTTTGAAAATTGCCTTGCTGGAATGCAGGACACGCTACATAAAATGGCTCACGCACATAACAAAACTGGAACCAGTTGCTATAAACCAGCGCTCTGGTTTTCAATCAAATGATGAGGGAAAAAGTCCCAAGACTGAACTGGTTTCCAATGTGGAGACGGATCTAAACACAGACCTGAGAGTGCTGTGTTTTGTTTTTTGTTTTTTTCCTTTGGGACAAGCAGTTGGCAAACCACAAAAACGCCCCTATTTCCCTCAAAATAAAGATACAAGGAGAGACAAGAGTTTCAAAATTTCTTCATCAAAGTCTGCTTAGCACAACATTTTTTTTTCTGCAAAATGTTGCTGTTGTGGGTGTAAAGCTGTTTGCAAAAGTTTTAGTTATTTGTCAGATATTCATTCTTTAGGTTTTTTGGTTGGGAGTTTCCCTTTGCGTTTACCAGCGGGTTTTTTAAGGAGGAAGCAATGTGTGAGAGAGAGAGGGAGGGCAGGGCAAGGTGGTCAAGATCTGCCCCTCTTGTTGTGCCCCTAGAGTGAGACTCACTACATTGTCACTTTTGGGAAAATCCCCCATAGCCACAGACCCAGCATGGATACAGAGGCACCAGTGCTATTACAACATTAACCATAATATTAAAAAACAAAGTGGTTGAAATGTGTAAAAAGGAAAAGCCTTAATGTGTGATAAGAAGAGATTAAATAAAACATTTTCCCTTCTAATTTCCATAAAGAATGACTTCGTACACGTTACAGTGGTGGAATGAACCACTGTAAGTTTGTAACAGTATGTCAGAGCTGATTTTTTTTTTTCTTTCCCCAACTCTGCTGAACATGAAAAATGAAATTAAAATTTCTGTTTATCTAAGCTGAATATGGATTTATCTGGGGGGGGAAATACCCTACTGAAGTCCACCACATGGGATTCAAGATTCAAAGTGTTTATTGTCATGTGTCACAAGAGAAAAGGCATTTCTTTGTGCAATGAAATTCTTTCTTTGCTTTGATGTCCACCCACAGATGCCGATTAATATATACAACAGAAATAGAACATATAAATACAAATAGTACAAATAAATAGCTGAAGAGAGAAAAGGAGACGAAATATGGAGATTTGAAACTGATGTGTGCAAAAGAGCTTTAGCTTAATATGCTGGCTTAATGTGTAAGATGACCAGACGTGCAAAAAAAAAATAAATAAATAAAAAAAATAAATAAATATATATATATATATATATATATAAAAATAAATAGCAGCTGGATAGCGTAGTGGTTAGACTACACGCCTTTGGAACAGAGGATCGCAAGTTTGATTCCTGCCTGGGGCGTCTGTATCCAGTAAGGGTCCTAAGGCTAGACCCCCTATGCTAAGCAAGCCTACCGCAGACATGAGCGAGACAGATAAATATGAAGGCATGCCGGCTCGGACGTCGCCCGGATCAACAAGGTCCGCGTCAGGTGTTGAGGAACCAGGGCACCCTGACGAAAAGTGGGCTACTGGAACAAGAAGGCATCGGTGGGCAAGAGACGAAAACAGGGCGTTGTTGGAATGCTACCCGGCGGAAGGGGCTACATGAATAGGATGAGGGACCTATGGATTCTTCGATACCCAACATCCACAATGACGGCGAAACAACTAGTAGCTCAGTGTTCCAACATTCGAAAGAAGGGACTGCTCTCACAGCTAGAGATTGACGAGGTACAACACAAATGCTACGGCAAGGAGGAGTCAGGACGCCAGGTCAGGGGGGCGATATCATCACCCCCACCCGAGATTGGGTACATAGCCCCAAGTGCGATAGGAGAAGGATCGTTGAGTGCAAGAGGAACTGACCTGAAAAATAGGATCATGGCCAAGCTTGAAACCTGGATCCCCCGTAGCCGGTTACCAAGATTACGTGAAGTACCCTCAGAAGGTCTGCTAGATGATGTTAATGCAGCACTACGGGCAATACCTACAACCACGATTACCGACACTAACAAGCTGATCTACAATACGGCAGCAGTGATCAGTGAGATGCTTGGCTACAAGTTGAACAGCGACAAGGGGCAGTACCCTCCATGGAGAAGGAGGCTAGAGGGCAAGATCAAAGTAGCACGGAGGGAGGTTAGCCAACTAACGGAGTTGCAGAAAGGTAAGACAAATAAGGTGCCTAAGAAATACAGCAAGCAGGCCTTGGAAACTGCCAAGCAAAGACTCACAGCCTTGGCCAGCCGCTTGAGGAGGTACACCAGAGAGATAGAAGGCAGGAGAATAAACCAGCTGTTCTCCACCGAACCAGCAAAGGTGTACTCTCAGTGGCAAGAGAACAGCACCACCAAGGCTGGAGACGGAGCAATACTGGAAGAGCATATGGGAGAAGGATGCAACCCATAACGGCAATGCTCAGTGGCTAGAGGATCTGAGGGCAGACCACAGCGACCTCCCTGAACAGGGTCCAGTAACCATCACAGTGGCAGATATCCAAGAAAGGGTCTCCAGTATGAAGAGTTGGACAGCACCAGGGCCCGACATGGTTCACGCCTACTGGCTGAAGAAGCTGACTGCACTCCACGAGCGTCTGGCAGCACAAATGAACCAGCTGCTAGTTAACGAGAGACACCCGGAATGGCTAACTGAAGGCCGGACGGTCCTGATCCCCAAGGACCCCAAGAAGGGACCGGTCCCCTCCAACTACCGACCAATAACCTGCCTCAGTACTACATGGAAGCTCCTGTCAGGCATCATATCGGCTAAGATGAACAGGCACATGGGTCAATACATGAGCGGGACACAGAAAGGAATTGGCAAGAATACCAGAGGCGCAAAACACCAGCTACTGGTAGACAGAACAATCAGCCGAGACTGCAAGACCAGACTGACTAACCTGTGCACTGCCTGGATTGATTACAAGAAGGCCTATGACTCAATGCCCCACAGCTGGATACTGGAATGCCTAGAATTGTACAAGATCAATGGGACCCTAAGAGCCTTCATCAGGAACTCAATGGGGATGTGGCGTACAACACTAGAGGCCAACTCCAAGCCCATAGCACAAGTCACCATCAAGTGCGGGATCTACCAAGGAGATGCTCTGTCCCCACTGCTGTTCTGCATAGGCCTGAACCCCCTCAGTGAGATCATTAACAAGACTGGCTACGGATACCGACTACGGAACGGAGCAGTTGTCAGCCACCTCCTGTACATGGATGACATCAAGCTGTATGCCAAGAGTGAACGAGACATCGATTCACTGATCCACACTACCAGGCTATACAGCAATGACATTGGAATGTCGTTCGGACTGGAGAAGTGTAGCCGGATGGTAACAAAGAGAGGGAAGGTAGTCAGAACTGAGGGGATTGAACTACCAGAAGGCAACATTGCAGACATAGAGGACAGTTACAAGTACTTGGGGATCCCGCAGGCGAATGGGAACCATGAAGAGGCCGCTAGAAAAGCTGCAACCACCAAGTACCTGCAGAGGGTCAGGCAAGTCCTGAGGAGTCAGCTGAATGGTAAGAACAAGATCCGGGCCATCAACACGTATGCCCTGCCCGTGATCAGGTACCCTGCTGGGGTAATAGGCTGGCCAAAGGAGGAGATAGAAGCCACTGACATAAAGACAAGAAAGCTCCTTACCATGCATGGAGGGTTTCACCCCAAGTCCAGCACCCTGAGGCTGTATGCTAAGCGGAAGGAAGGGGGCCGGGGACTGGTGAGTGTCAGCACCACAGTCCAGGATGAGACAACGAACATCCAAGAATACATTGGGAAGATGGCCCCAACTGACCGAGTGCTCAGTGAATACCTCAGGCAGCAGAAACCCAAGAAAGAGGAGGGAGACGAGGAACCATCATGGAAGGACAGAGCCCTGCACGGTATGTACCACCGGCAGATAGAGGAGGTGGCTGATATCCAGAAATCCTACCAGTGGCTGGACAAAGCTGGGCTGAAAGACAGCACAGAGGCACTAATCATGGCAGCACAAGAACAAGCTCTGAGTACAAGATCCATAGAGGCTGGGGTCTATCACACCAGGCAAGACCCCAGGTGCAGGCTGTGTAAAAATGCCCCAGAGACAATCCAGCACATAACAGCAGGGTGCAAGATGCTAGCAGGCAAGGCATACATGGAACGCCATAACCAAGTGGCCAGCATAGTGTACAGGAACATCTGTGCCGAGTATAACCTGGAAGTCCCGAGGTCAAAATGGGAGATGCCCCCAAGGGTGGTGGAGAATGACCGAGCTAAGATCCTGTGGGACTTCCAGATACAGACGGACAAAATGGTGGTGGCTAACCAACCGGACATAGTGGTGGTAGACAAACAGAAGAAGACGGCCGTAGTGATTGATGTAGCGGTTCCGAATGACAGCAATATCAGGAAGAAGGAACACGAGAAGCTGGAGAAATACCAAGGGCTCAGAGAAGAGCTCGAGAGGATGTGGAGGGTGAAGGTAACGGTGGTCCCCGTGGTAATCGGAGCACTAGGTGCGGTGACTCCCAAGCTAGGCGAGTGGCTCCAGCAGATCCCGGGAACAACATCGGAGATCTCTGTCCAGAAGAGCGCAGTCCTGGGAACAGCTAAGATACTGCGCAGGACCCTCAAGCTCCCAGGCCTCTGGTAGAGGACCCGAGCTTGAAGGATAAACCGCCCGCAGGGGCGTGCTGGGTGTTTATAAAAATAAATAAATAAAATTACTGTTCAAAATGGGTCAGCTGTTCAAGAGTCCCCACTGCCATCAAGAAGGAGTTAGTGAGTCTGGATGTTCTGGATTTCGCACTCCTAAACCTTCGTCTCGAGGGCAGAAGTGTGAACAGTCTGTGTTGGGGGTGTGTGGGGTCTTTGAGAATGGAGGCAGCTCTCTTCTGGACTCTGCGACGGTAGATGCTCTGCAGAGAGGGCAGCGGAGTTCTGATGATCTTCTCCGCAGTTGTTATCACTCTCTGCAGGCGTTTGCGGTCCATAGCAGTAGTGCTGCCGTACCATGCAGTGATGCAGCTAGTCAGGGTGCTCTCCACAATGCAGCTGTAGAACCTGCTGAGGATCTTGGCCGACATACCAAATTTCCTCAGCGTCCTCAGGAAGTACAGCCTCTGCTGAGCCTTCTTGACCAGCTGTGTGGTGTTCAGTGTCCAGGTGAGGTCCTCAGAGATGTAGACGCCCAGGTACCTAAAGCTGCTCACCCTCTCCATTTCAAGGCCCCAGATAGACAGCGGTGGGTGAGGCCTCCTCTTCTTCCTCGTGTCCACTATCATCTCCTTTGCCTTGTCAGTGTTGAGGGTGAGGTTGTTGTCCTCACACCATGGCACCAGACCGGCTACTTCTCTCCTATAAGCCGCTTCGTCCCCTCCAGTGATGCCACCGATCACTACAGTGTCGTCCGCGAACTTCAAAATGATGTCTTTGTTGGAGTCACCCACACAGCCGTGGGTGTACAGGGTGTAGAGGATGGGGCTGAGGACGCAACCTTGTGGGACACCAGTCGGAGTTGGAGTGTGGGCTATGTGTGTGATTTCTGTATTATTACCGAGGGGCAACCTCCAGAAATGAAGCCAATGTGGAAGTGCCACATGAGGCTGGTTTTGGCCTCCATGAAGTTTCCCCACTCAGAACCACTTTGAGTGGGTGAATGACTCTTACACAGCTATCTGTATACTGAAGTCTTAGGGATAGTGGATATAGAGCCTTTCTGAGTTTAATTAACAGATGTCTGCTAGGCGTCACCATCACAGTCAGCAGAACGTATGAACAGGTAACTTTGACTGGGGGGCCTTCAGCTCACGCTGCGTTGCTATTCTCCCCCCAGAAAACAAACAAACATATTTCAGTTCAATTCAGGTTTATTTGTATAGTGCCAAATCACATCAACAGTTGCGCTAGGTGCTTTACATTGTAAGGTAAAGACAGAGAAACCACAACAGTCAAATGACCTATGAACAAGCAGTTGGGTGGCGGTGGGAAGGAAAAATTCCTTTTCTTTACCGGAAGAAGCCCCCCAGCAAAATCGGGCTCAGGAAGTGGCGGCTATCTGCCTCGACCCAGTGGGGCCGAGGGGAGGGAAACAGGACAAAGACATGCTGTGGAAGAGAGCCAGAGATTAATAATTACTAATGATAAAAATTCAGAGTGGTGTATAAACACACACACTGAAAAAGAAACACTCAGTGCATCATGGGAAATCCCCAACAGTATGAACCTGTTGCGGCATAACAAAGAAAAGATTCAGGGTCCCGTAATCCAGGCCTAACTATAAGCTTTATCAAAAAGTACAATTTCAAGCTGGATCTTAAAATTAGCAAGGGTGTCTGTCTCTCAAGTCCAAATTGGGTGCTGGTTCCCCAGAAGAGGATCTGAAAGCTGAAGGCTCTATTTACAGAGGCAAAGCAAAGCAAGACCTTTCAACCGAGAGCACACAATATCCTCAACACATTTTCATTTGTTTTGAAATTTTCTGGTGGGGTCATGCTCTGGAAAGTACCGCTCATGTATCGTTGAAGCTAAAAAGAGGTCATTTGTCTGCTTGTACAATTTGTTTCAAAGTCTGACATACATAAGCCCACATTATCAGTATCCTCCTTTGTCATGCTGCTTATGACTGCTCCAGAAGCACTAAACTACTGTGAACCAAATCATTAAAGTGAGCTGGTACTGCAATAACTTCACTGTGATATGGGTGTTTTAACCTTTTCATTACCATATTGTATGAATTAGTGTAACTTATAGTTAAAGTATAGCAGTAGAATTCAGCTGACGGGGCACAGTGACTTTATTGGGTGGGTGTGGACCCCTGAGGCCCGTTCATAACGTCAGCAGTGCCTCACTTCCACTACTTTAAGTGATTAAACTGGGCCTCTTCAGTTTGTGTGTGCTGTTGGTGCGTATTTGGAGATTTTTTTTTAATTGACTTGTTTAACTAATAATATGGCCTGTTGTGTTGTACAGACTACAGAAATCTGTGCTTCAGTTTCAGTGAGGGAAATTCCAGTATTTTATTAGTCTTTTACTTATGATAAAGGTGCTTTTTACCATGCATTAATTATAGGTAAATGTGTCTGTGCATTGCATCCATACAGTTTACAAATGCAGCTTTCTACCCAGGTTTATTAGTGTTAGCTGGTAACTTAGAACTCCACCCTCTTGTTCGCATGTGGTCACTTCTAGTTCCAAGAAACCAACATGGCAGCATCCAAAAATTCAACACATCAGAGAGTGGAGCCCCAAACCCATTGATGATGTCATAGTGGCTACAGACATATGTTATTTTGCCTTTGGTTATTACTCAATATTCCAGTTAACAACACCAGCAGCAGCAGACACAGAGAGAATTTGTGTCACGGGCATAACAAGACGATGACGCATTCACAGTGACAATGACTCATACACATAAGCTAACTTTACAGGTCACACATCACCAACTCTTACTAGATTCATATTACTTATTTTTGTCAAGAACAATGTATTTGCTTTCTTGATAATTAAATATCAGCTTTATTGTAGTGGTAAAGTTCAAATGCTGTCTTATTTTAACTGAAAATACACTCTTAGTGGAGAAATATTGCTCAGCAGTAATGTTGATGCAAGGATAAATGAAAATGAATTATGTCTGTGTTTAGCTGCATGAGAACTGTTGACAGGGACTTTTGTTCGGGTGCATCACTGAATCCTAAATGCTAATTTTGCTGGCAAACAAGCTACTCAATCTGATTACCTAAAGCTGTTTTCACTCAAATGCTGGACAATGACAAACATAGTGGCCATGTAGAACAAGAAAAAGTGCCTGTTTTCACAGCTGGATGTACTCCACTTGGTTTAGGGTTAAGAAGCTGCTTGGGTCAAGTGTGCAGGGAGCAGGACACGAAGCCCAGCCATTTGCTGTGAATTCTTCATACCACTATCTGCTCAATTCTCACGCACCCACTGTTTGTCCCATTGTTTAGATTGTACTGTGAAAACTCCCATTCCTTAAAACAGTTCTGCTAGGTGAAGCTTTAATGTGCTTCTGCATGGTTGTTGTCAAGTCTGTCTCTGTTATCATAGAGTAAGTACAGTGTAACACACATTCAAAACATTACCTTTTGTTGTTTTCCTGCTTGTCTGAGTTTCAGGATTTCTTCAACTATTCTTAATCGCTCCACCTTACAAGGTGTGTACAGAAAGACTGACCAGTGCCAAGAATTCAGTCTTTTATGATGGTCGTACTACAGGAAACGCAGGAATAAGTCATAAAATAAATAAATCATCAAGCACTTTTTTTAGATTATAAACATAGTTGCCTCTACCAGTGAGATTGTGCTTTTGGTAGTGTTTGCATATGTGTGTGCCATTCTGTCTATAAACGTGGTAGCTCGAAAACCTTTGAATGAATTCTGATAAAACTTTGTAGGGGTGGCGAGTGGGGTTGTGTTAACAGTCCGTTGAAATTGGGCTCACATCCATCAGGGTCTTCAAGGTCAGCCTAATGATTTATTGGTGGAAGTGCTACCAAAGAGCCTTAGAACTTAGAAACTGTATAAAGTGTGGTATGTATTGTCAACATATACAAAGTGCTGTATAGAAATAAATAATATCATGCCACATTTAACCTCTGACCTCTCCTTCAAGTGATAATAGTGCTTATTGTCATTGTTTACATTAACAGCATATATTGATATATCAAAACCAGTTTAACCAGTACCACATAACAATTTAAATGCATGTCCAATAATCCCAAATATGAATAATTTTTTGAAAAACTAAAAAACTTGTGATCAAAAACCTTTTTAACTTGATACTTCTCACTGAACATTTAAAGGACATTTTAGTCAAGACATCTTAACAAATGAATGCTACACATGTATTAGATCCACATAAACAAAAACAAGTAAAGCATAATTATACTCAAAATTATGTCAAGTATATTTAAACGGATTTCAGTGGGGCAAATGACAAAAGTCTGTATGTTGCACTCACTTTTATTGCACTAAAAACATCCTAAACTACGTTTAAAAAGAACAAAGAAAAGGATATTAATATATACAAAATACAATACTGTCCCCTTAAAAGTAAATACTGTCTTGGTGGAGGTTTTGTTGGTAAATGAAAGTGAATTCCACATGGTTTCACCTTGGAGTGAAAGACCCCTTATCTGATTCCAGGAGGAAACACAATCCTCTTGGAGTTGTGTCAGAAAGGGAAAAAAAGAAAACCCTGCAAAATGAAATACGCCGAACTACCCGCTGTGATGACCCCCTGTGAATAAGGAAGCAGCCGAAAGTAGTTTCTTTGTTTTGTCAACTGTTATCAAGAGCAATCTGACCACAGGGTCATGCTTCATCTTCATCCACCGAACAGTAGATATTTTGTAGATACGGCTCACAAATATTACACTGTACTGACACTCCTTGATTATAAGATAAAAGTAGAAAATTCCTCCTGTGAATTGCTAGAAAATATGTGTCTGTAATTAGACAAAGCCAGACTTGCACAATCATTCAGGTTGTCTTTGGAAAGACATATGTGAAGTGGCGGTTGGAGGCTGCAGAGATATGTGTTGTTTTTAAGAATCACTCATGATCAAATTCTAAAGGTGTAGTCAGGTGATGTGTATTAGTCATACTGGAGGAGGAGATGTCAGGTGCTTTGAGGTGGAAGTTTAGTACCATCCAGAATAAACAACCCCAGGACCTGTGAGAAGAAAACAAATTCTAACATGTACACTTTTAAAGAGTATCACTGCAATATCTGTAATAATGCAGGTGTAGACTGCCGGAGGTGTCAAATTCTCCTTTCACTCCTCAGATTGCAGAGCTAAGTTCCAAAACATGCTAAAGAGCACTTCAGCATCTGGGTTTGTCTTAAACGTAAACGGTGGATACTGTTTGGGTGTATTTTTCAGACTATAAAGGCTACCACACTGTTGTATGGTGCAACGGTTTCAGCCTGATCTAAGTAAACACTGGGCTCACTTCAGCCACTCCTGAACGTTGCACAGGAGTGGTAGGTTGGTTGGTATATAATATTGCTCTATTAACCTCCGGTGTCCGTCAGTGAGTATATAGCACACTCTAGTGGCCGAATCCAGGTTTTGAAATGTAGCCCCATTTCTCACCGCTGGATGTCACTAGCATGCTGAGACTAAAAGAGGTCAACGGAGACGGGGGAGGAATCATCCTGGTAGATTTGTAGCTGTGATGGAAGAAGTTTGAACTTAAGTTGAAGCACAGTCAAAAAAAAAAAATTAAATGGACCATTTACAAGTCGTGCATAAAAATTATTATCATTAGAATTTACTTGGGGGCGGGACACTCACTAAAATGCTTTCTATAGAATATCTTAATCCATGTTCTAACATCCGGTTAAGGAAATCCCAGAAAGTTGTTTCTGTTCATCTGGACCAAACGTTCTTCCAACTGAAAACTCTACGTCCAGGTGAATGGAATAAACCTTTTGGGACTTCTATAAAATAGTTACTTATCTTTAAATATAATTACATGTTATATTCTTTGGATCATCACCAGTGATGTTTTAATATGTAAGCATTTTACTACAAATGTTGTTACTATATCTTTTGTTGCAGTAGGTCAAAGGATGTCATTTTAACTACAGCTGTAGCTTTGGTATGATACTGCACAATATTTCACTATATTTATATTTATTATAACACTGAATAAAATAGAATATTCAGTTGACAGAAGTATCAGCATTAAATAGATGCTCCTGCAGAATGCTGACTTTCATATTTTTATATATCAGCTATCAATACTTTAAAAAAAACATGTAATGTACTATTTTAATATTGGTTTAGATTAGTAGTGTATATTTGTCCATAGAGTGTGAAAAATGTCACTCCTTCCCTTTTTTCACTCCATTACTTTCCAGATGTCATCAGTGGGTGTTTGACTGTTGATCACATGATCACATGAGTGTCTGTTTATTTTAGCAGGAGAGTTGGTCTGCTATAAGAATGATTTCAGATTTAGAATTTACTCATTCAAGTGTTGTTTTAAAATGTTTACCTCTGTTATATAGTGTAGATGAAGTACAGAGTAAAATTCTTTCTGTAACAGGGTTTGACTAAAATATGTGCTGCTTGCCTGCGGACACAACCTCTCACACTATGGATGCAAATAACAATTGTTGTTATTGTCAGTAGACTAGGATCATCTACCTTTTTTAATAAGTAGGGTTTAATTTGACAGAAAACCAAAAAAAAGTCTATCAAAAGATCTCAGACGTTTAAAGAGGTTTTTTTGTTTTTAGAGAGTGTGACTTGACACACAAAAAAGAGGGTTTTTTAGTCATCATCTTCTTTGTGGATTAATCTCAGAAACAAAAACATGCTACTTCAGATTCTGTTGATTATTTTACTATTTTATTGCAAACTATAGCCTTTACATCTTAACAAAATATTCCTGTATGTAAACATGTAGAAGTGCAGGAAAATAAATAAGTCTTCGTTTTGCTCATGAGTCACATAGAGATTTTATCACTGAGCAAATACCAGCAGTTCACTTCCTCCTGTGGCTCCTTGTTTGGATACTCCAAAGTACCTCCAGGGTTTCCCACAACAACAAACAAACCTCTCTTTAAGTCCTTATCTGTCCAAACAGCCAGTCTACTGGGTCCTTTCCCTTGCAGTCACGTTCTCTGCTCATCCTGAGGGAAAAATCCTCTGTGCTGCTGTTTAGATTCAGACTGGAAGGTCTGGAAGTCCTTAATGTGCGCGGAGACCCGCGAGGTGCTGAGGCAGAAACTGAGAGCTTCATCTGAGCCTTTGAGAACTGCCGCAGCCTGGGGGTCCTCTGGAGTCTGACAGGGCCGTAGCTTGGGGCCTCAACAGGTCGGGCAAGAGCCTGGATGCTGGTCATGTAGTCCTCTAGAGACTGGGAGCTCTGGGTGGACTGGGAGGATGAAGGGTTGACAGGCAAGTCCTCAAGTGTCTCGGTAATGGTTGGCAAGTGAGGCAGAGACAGCAACAACTGTCTGCGTTTCATGCTGCAGCGGAGAGGAACAATAAAATAATTAGACTCTGGGAAGGGGGTTCTTTTCAAGAAAAAATCAAAAGAAATACAGATTATAGCTGTAATTTCTAATATTTGACAACTTATAACTGTGCTGCTAAAACATCTGACATAATCTGTAAACATCTCTAATTACACTCATTACCATTTTTTTTAAATTTAAAAACAGGAGCTAAACTGAAAGATGTTTCCCCCTTTCCTTATTCTGTATTGTTTCCTGAAAATAATTACTTCCAAATCATTAACTTAATTTTATAACTCTTTAGTTAATGTTGAATACACTGCTAGGATTTCTCTAAAAATAACTTGTGGGGATAATTCATTTGTAGTCCTGAGGAACAGCTAATAATGAAGAAGTAAAAGAGGAATCATTCTCACCTTTGATACTTGTGTTGTAGGTTTGACATGCAGAGAGAAATAGAAGTGATGTCCAGTCTTTGCATTTGAGTCTGAGTGGACTGGAGTGTGTATCCAGCCTTTATAGAGGCACGCTGCAGCAGAGTGATTAACCGCTAGCTCCAAAAATAGCTCAGCTGACCTAACTCGCATCTGTGTGAATTTGTGTGCGTGCACTTGAGGGTGTGTTCATGCCTGTTCAGGAAACTCAGGAGTGGTGGGTCAGCGAGGTTCAGTGGTGCAGCTGCACTGAATGTTTATATTTCCAAAACAATGAAGCCCCGTGAGCGCCTCCAGAAATCCACTTTCTGTCTCTTCTTTCCACTCTTTAACATTTATGATTGTTATCATTATGAAAATGAAAACAAGCATAATTATTCTTTCAGTCATTTCCAACCATTATGCCTCCTCCTGATCCCTTGTTATAAAACCAACAGAAAAAAATACACAAACGCACACATTTTCAATGCAAATCAACTCATTAAAAGTTTAAAAAAACAAAACATGAGGATTATGTCTGTAACGGCTCAGACGCCTGTAAAAATTGTTCATCATGTGGTTACTTCAACAATCAGTCTCATGCACACAAGTGAAATGCATGAAAGCAGAGCATACACGAGGATGCATCACATGCAAGCTGCTCAAAAAGTACATAAAATATCTGCCCTCTAATATGAATTGTTTTGTTCTTGTTTAATTAATAATTAATCTGTTTGAGCTCAGTGAAGCCACATGTTTGCATGTAACACCTCCTTAATTAGAAGAATCCATTAAAATTTATTACATTTCAGTGGAAATGATTCAATCTTATTGGAATGTATGTAAATTGAAATGTCAAAACTTGCATACATTTAAAATTCTCTGTGACTTATGAATTCCAGATATATTCAGCCTTTTCCAATGATTTTACTTTTTATTACATAAAAATTATACTTTAAAAATCGATGCTTGTTGGTTTTACTGGTGTCAGCTGAGCAGTTGGGCTTCTGAGAATTAGGAATTATTTCTTATCTGTGTTACTTTGCTGTTGAAACTGCATAATAATTTGATTCATCAGCTTTTCCCCTCAGCAAATCTGTTAAATGATATTTATTGTATTTCTGGGTAATGAATTAGTTATAGTGATGATATAACAAGTTGTTTCAGGCAAGCGGACGTCCTAAAAGTGTGGTGGATGGCTGTTATCACAGTCACAGATGTGTGGTATCTGATTTATCATTGATCTAGCTTTAATACAAAGCACATAAACCTTGACTTGTTGTTGAACCTCTGGATTTATTTTTCACGTTAACACGCCGAAGGCCCTTGATTTCTGCTTTAGTTCTGCCTTTTGTGTTTTGCATTTAGCTGTAAAAGCAAACAGTTTTGTTTTCTACATCCAAAGCACGTACGGCATAGTTTCCAATCTATTCTAATTTTAGAGTTTCACTTTTTTTTTTCTCAACAAAAACAACAAACTCGCCCCCTGCGTGTACGTGACCCACAGCAGTTATTAAGACTTTGTTCCATTTCGGCCCTCCCAGACGTGATTCATTCTTGTAAAAAGGATTGTGTGACACGCCCTTTTTTCCACAGTTTCTGAGAGATGACAGAGCTCACCCTGCAGCTGTGAGCGAATGTCCCAGCACGTACACCTGATATTAAACCATGGTGGCTGCAGGCCAGCAGGATATCCCCTCTGACAATGACTGCTGATAATTTGTTGTCATACGTGTGTTTGTGTCTGTATGCAGGAGGATGGAGAGTTTGTTCTTGAAGGGCTGCTGAACATCTACTGGGGTCTATGTCGACCAATAAGACTTCAGATGTATGATGACAATGAAAGATTTCGTTTCAGCAGGTATAACGACCTAATTAAGATGCCAGCTTCTAATTTCAGTCCATTTCTAAGCACTTTGAAGCCAAAAGCCAATGATATGTTTCTGAAGAGAATGATTGGCAGTTTCATCAATACTCAGAATAATTAAAACAATTATTCTACTTTTGAGCTAAGCTAAGCTAATCCTCTTTTTACTGTAGCATCATAATTATCTGAAAGATGCTAATCTGCTCATCTAGCCGTCTGCAAAAATGTAAATCCATTGCTTACTTAAGGCTTTCAATCACATCTCACCAGTTCAGAACAAGGTAAATACAATAACTTCACATAAACTGTAAAGATACATTAACCTTGTAAAAGCCTGAACTATGACATTAGGTGCGAGAAAATTCTCATTTTTAAAACTGGAATGTTTATGGAAATGTCTAACATTAAAAAAGTAACTATCAATTTGCAGATTTGACTTGTAATTTCTATTGTATTTGTATCATACTACAGTTTAAAAATTGCTACGTCTGACATTTTTGTGCAACGTATGGCTTAAATATGTATTGTGCAATTTAACTGCACACTGCTAACATCACACTGATAATGTAAAGATAACATAAAAACTCATGTATCAAATATGATACGCTTGGTGTTCGAGGTTTAAAAACTTTTCCCTTCGTTTGTCTTCTACAAAAACGGCAGATTTACCGTGGCGAAGCAGGTGTCAGCAGAGTCTAATAATAACTCGCTTGACCGAGAAACCGGACCAGCAGGTGAGTTTGAAACACGTGCGGCTATTCTCTTTCACACACACACACACACACACACACGTGCTGGATTAGTTCAGATTACACACCTACTGAAGGAGATTATGGTCCCACAAGTGCTTCATTAAGCACTTTGGTAAGGTAGACTCACATGTTGGGCACATACGATCAAGAGATGCCACTGAAATCAGATCACCAGCTCTATAAATAACCAGTTAGACTTGTTAGAAAGGCCTCAAAGCCATCACTAAGCGGTTTTGATAGCATCTGTTTTCTCACAGAAGCACCTTATGACTAAAGGTAAACAACGCAGCATGAATCACCACTGAATCAGTGGTTTAACATTTTGTCATACAGTGGTGATGTGGTCCCCATTATATGACAAAATTAAAAAATATATGGAAGAAAAAATGAATATTCACAACTAATACTATATGATCTACTTTTTACTGTTATAAGTTTTGTTAGATTGTGATTGTAGAGTTGTAGTGTACTGGTGAGAGTCTCAAAAGCTAATTTGGAAAACTCTTGTTAACTTGTAGTGTAACACTGATTTGTCAGAGCTAGCTCTGAGGAGCAAGATTTGTCTGACTTTAACACCATATTAATAGCTGTTTGATTTATGATTGATTATTGGAAAAATCCTGGACATTATTGTATTTATTGAACTATATAAATTGCTTTCAAAAAATTAACTGAACAAGGGTGCTGATAACAAATCAAGAAATCATTTTACTTATTGATGCTAATAATTGTCTCATAATTGGGAAGAAAATACCACAGGGTGAAAACTAGGCTGCTGCTGCTGCTCATGTAAAAAGAATGTGTCAGCAGATGAATAGTTTTTATTGGATATAAATGTATGAAATATGTTCTCCCCTAACCCCAAAATGATTGTTCACATATTTTAATGTTACATTTAATGTCAGTATGAAGCACAGGCTATTGAATCTACACTCACTGTCCACTTTATTATCCCAAAAGGAGGTCTAAGCCAGTATAACCATTACTGGATTAGACCCCCTTTTGCCTTCAGAACGGCTTTAATTCTTTATCCAGAAGGGTGCTAGAGACAATTATGAGATTTTGGTCCATATTGACATGATAGCAACACACAGTTGTTGCAGGTTTATTGGCTGTACATCCACAACTCTCCTGCCTACCACATCCCAAAGGTGCTCTATGGGATTGAGATCTGGTGACTGCAGAGAGTGCAGTGAACTCACTGATATGTTCAAGACACCAGTTTGACACGATTTAGGTTTCGTGACATAGTACGTTATCCTGGTGGAAGCAACTATCACAAGATGGGTACACTGTTGCCATAAAAGGACAGACATGATTATCAACAAAACTCAGGTTTAAATGTCACCTGCTCAGTTGCCACTAAGGGGCCCAAAGCGCACCAAAGAAATATCCACCCTGACAATCCACCACCAGCAGCCTGAGGGGTTAATACAGGGCAGGATTGATTCGTACTTTAATGTCATTTACACCAAATTCTCGCTATATTATCTGAATCTTGCAACAAACACTGACTCATCAGACCAGGCAACATTTTTCCAGTCTTCTATTGTCAAATTTTGGTCAGCTTGTGTAAACCGTAGCCTCAGTTTCCCGTTCTTAGCTCACAGGAATGGCACCTGTTGTTGTCCTCTGCTGTTGCTTCGAGATTCAACATGTTCTGCATGCCTTGGTTGTAACAAGTGCTTATTTGAGTTACTATTCCCTTCCTTTCAGTTCAAAGCTGTCTGCCGAATCTCCACTGACCTCTGACATAAACAAGGCATTTTTACCTGCTGCTTACTGGATATTTCTCTTTTATGGAGTGTTCTCTGCAAACCCTAGAGATGGTTCTATGGGGAAATCCCAATAGATCAGTAGTTTCTGCAATACGCAGACCGTCTTCTCGGGCACCAACAACCGTGTCACGTTCAAAGTCACTTAAATGTTGTGGTTGGTTTTGAACTTAATAAGGCTCCCTGGACTATTTCTCTATGCCTAATCAGGAGCTGCTCCTACCTTATTTGGTGATTACAGGTGTGTTTTTTCTTTATGTGTCTCCCTCAATGAGGTGGTGACGTGGGTGGTCAGGATGAGGATGACTCTCCTCAGCTACTCAGGACCAGGAGTGATGCTTCCTTCATGCGTGTTCAGAGGAGGTCAAAGACTCACACTGCCAGAGACCTGCAGCGCTTGCGCACACACAGGTTCTCAATCAACGGCCACTTCTACAACCATAAGGTACATAAACAGAACACGCATAACAGTACACCCGTTAATGTTTCTGGTTGTTGACACATCTCCAGGTGCAGAGGGGCAGTGCTTTCCTGTGTGGGTGTGCCTGTGCTTTTGCTGAGTTTTACAATAGCCAGCTGTGATCTCATTTCATTAATGTGCCACAGGGAGGAGAAAAAAAGGGGTTACACTGTGTTCCTGCATCAGTCTCTCAGATACAATACAGTGGGGCAAAAAAGTATTTAGTCAGCCACCTATTGTGCAAGTTCCCCCACCTAAAATGATGACAGAGGTCAATAATTTGCACCAGAGGTACACTTCAACTGTGAGAGACAGAATGTGAAAAAAAAAATCCATGAATCCACATGGTAGGATTTGTAAAGAATTTATTCGTAAATCAGGGTGGAAAATAAGTATTTGGTCAATAACAAAAATACAACTCAATACTTTGTAACATAACCTTTGTTGGCAATAACAGAGGTCAAACGTTTACTATAGGTCTTTACCAGGTTTGCACACACAGTAGCTGGTATTTTGGCCCATTCCTCCATGCAGATCTTCTCGAGAGCAGTGATGTTTTGGGGCTGTCGCCGAGCAACACGGACTTTCAACTCCCGCCACAGATTTTCTATGGGGTTGAGGTCTGGAGACTGGCTAGGCCACTCCAGGACTTTCAAATGCTTCTTACGGAGCCACTCCTTTGTTGCCCGGGCGGTGTGTTTTGGATCATTGTCATGTTGGAAGACCCAGCCTCGTTTCATCTTCAAAGTTCTCACTGATGGAAGGAGGTTTTGGCTCAAAATCTCACGATACATGGCCCCATTCATTCTGTCCTTAACACAGATCAGTCGTCCTGTCCCCTTGGCAGAAAAACAGCCCCATAGCATGATGTTTCCACCCCCATGTATGGTATTCTTGGGATGCAACTCAGTATTCTTCTTCCTCCAAACACGACGAGTTGAGTTTATACCAAAAAGTTCTACTTTGGTTTCATCTGACCACATGACATTCTCCCAATCCTCTGCTGTATCATCCATGTGCTCTCTGGCAAACTTCAGACGGGCCTGGACATGCACTGGCTTCAGCAGCGGAACACGTCTGGCACTGCGGGATTTGATTCCCTGCCGTTGTAGTGTGTTACTGATGGTGACCTTTGTTACTTTGGTCCCAGCTCTCTGCAGGTCATTCACCAGGTCCCCCCGTGTGGTTCTGGGATCTTTGCTCACCGTTCTCATGATCATTTTGACCCCACGGGATGAGATCTTGCGTGGAGCCCCAGATCGAGGGAGATTATCAGTGGTCTTGTATGTCTTCCATTTTCTGATGATTGCTCCCACAGTTGATTTTTTCACACCAAGCTGCTTGCCTATTGTAGATTCACTCTTCCCAGTCTGGTGCAGGTCTACAATACTTTTCCTGGTGTCCTTCGAAAGCTCTTTGGTCTTGGCCATGGCGGAGTTTGGAGTCTGACTGTTTGAGGCTGTGGACAGGTGTCTTTTATACAGATGATGAGTTCAAACAGGTGCCATTCATACAGGTAACGAGTGGGGGACAGAAAACCTTCTTACAGAAGACGTTACAGGTCTGTGAGAGCCAGAGATTTTCCTTGTTTGAGGTGACCAAATACTTATTTTCCACCCTAATGTACGAATAAATTCTTTACAAATCCTACCATGTGGATTCATGGATTTTTTTTTTTCACATTCTGTCTCTCACAGTTGAAGTGTACCTCTGGTGCAAATTACTGACCTTTGTCATCATTTTAAGTGGGGGAACTTGCACAATTGGTGGCTGACTAAATACTTTTTTGCCCCACTGTAAGTGCATGTTGTTTTTGAACAGAGTCCAGGTACATAGTGAGAGATTTCCTTTCTGTTTTAGACTTCCTGTGGAAAATGTCCAGGGCACTCAAGCCTAGGAATCCATACTGAAGTGTTGATGAAGCAAAGCGCCTCTACTAGTACTCTGTATTCTACATGGGCATTTTCTGTTGTGAATTTTTCCATTATTGTGTTCCAGACATCTGTTTTTACTCCAGCCTATGGTTCAGTCACTAACGTAAGAGTAAACAGCACCATGACAACTGGCCAAGTCCTGAACCTGCTGCTACACAAGTTTAGGGTGAGCAATAAAGATACTGGTCTCACTTCAAGTTGATTAAAATCAAGTATTTACCTTATTAATGTATTCATTTGATAAATTTTATATACTTGAAAATGTGAGTGAAGTAAGCCGTTATTATCATGGGTGATCATTTCGGTAAATCAGTGGTAAACTGGATCTTGCCACTGACAAACGCACAGTGCTAGCCTGGAGACAGCTACAGTTTCATAGGCAGCATACTCAAGGAAACCAGTCCTTCTAACCTGCTGGCATAACAGCAACATTGTTTTTGAACTAAAAGCTTTCTATGCCTGCCTTAATACTTCTGTCTTCTAAGGTGGAGAATAAAGCTGAGGAGTTTGTTCTTTACATGGTGCATGAGTCGGGTGGTAAGTGAGACCTTTCAATCTGTGTTGTTGTTTTTTGTTTGTTTTTTTTAATTAATTTGTTTGTTTTTTTTTATTGTGTGTGTGTGTGTGTGTGTGTGTGTGTGTGTGTGTGTGTGTGTGTGTGTGTGTGTGTGTGTGTGTGTCTTTGCTTATGACCTTGCAGAAAGGACACGACTGAGGGTTGGTGAATACCCACTGGTGACACGTGTGCTTTATGGACCCTGTGAGAAAATTTCCAAGATCTTTATCACAGAGGCAGACCTGGGAGAGGAAGTCACATATGATGTGAGGATGGGCTTAGTGCCACTACTCTTCTTTTATGTTGTGCACATGACTTCTTTTTTTTTTCTTTTCTCTTTTTTCTGTAGACGCACAACAAAACAATGGCTCAATGATAGACAGTTGGGTTATAATTAGCAAGCTGAGAAAAGATTTCCTGTTTAGGGACTGATGTAACAATGGCTAACATGACTAAATCTGTGACAACACTGTAATATAAATAAGGTTGCTGCTCGGTACATTCCCCAAATAGTCTGTCATTTGAATCACTCTAAATTAAGAAAGGCAACACTATTTTTCCACAAGTAAACAAAAGTTTTACCTTTATTTAAAATAATAACTTAAAGCCAAATCTCACTTGTCTGATTTCGGTTCATTGTTCATTGACATGTCCTTTTATTATTGTCGTGTCATCTTATAGTTTTTAAAAGATTAGAGTTTTAAACAAAATGCCAAAGTAATATTTATTCCCAATTTTCTCTGGGTAAAACACAGAAGTGACTTTTGACAATTTGTATTAAGACAACTGAAAAACTGTTCAATACGTGTTCAGTTGATTATTTCAAATAAAGTTGAGGGCTTTTTTTTCTTGGAATAAATATTTGTTGATTTAAGTATTTGTAGTTTAAAGTATATTTTATTTTGTTTGTGTTATGTGCTAAGAGTGTGCATTTGGTTTAGCAGTTTGATTATCACTTTCTGCAAAAAAGTGTATGTTATGCTATGTCTGGGAAAATTTAAAATAACACGATAAATATCCATTTTCTGAGCTCCCTGCAGGCAAAACAACAATTTAATAATGAACAGTAAATGTCATATTTATTAATTTTTTTTTTTAAACAGAGTATAAATTAGGATTAGAGTCCCAAATAATGGGTAAACAAATATCTATACATCTATATTATGTATACTATATCTATACATCTCAATGAAGTTAAGAAAGAATAAAAAAGAATGGGATGCAGACACCCCAATTACTCCTGCAGGTGTGAACACAAAGTGCACAAGTTACAGGTATTCATCTATTTGGCTATGTATATGGGCCACAATTGCAGCAGATTCCAGTCGCAATATTCACTCTCACACAAAATGCAGACCTTTCCATAAAAGCAAACAATATATCAGTTGCACTGAAAAGCACAAGAATACAATAAATAACAGTAATGAGTGCTTTCTGCCATCTTAGTGCTAAACCAGGGGAAAGGAAAAAAGCCTTGTTTTGTGTAACATTTATTTGTGGATAGTTCTCCCTCAAAATGATACGTTTGAATTTATCTTTTTCCAGGTTGCCCAGTACATAAAGTTTGAGATTCCCGTTTTAGACAGCTTTGTAGAAAAACTGAAAGAGGAAGAGGAACGTGAAATAATCAAACTGACCAAAAAGTAAGTCAAGAGTCTCTCCTCTCATAAATGTTGTAAATCTCGACTGATTTATTTCATGATGTGGAGCCAATATGCATGTTTCCTGTCAGTATTACTGAATCAAAACAAGGCAGTCACTCTTCAGTTAAGGACAGTGTCACGGCTTATTGTTTGCAAGCTTATATAATCTTTCACCTCATATGACTGAGATTTCAGCCTACTAAGCCTGACATTGTATGTACTTTTATGACTCATGTGGCCTTATGAGTCTGTTTACACAGTTCCGTGGTAAACAGACTCTCAGACTTGCTTCTCTTCTGGAGACAAAAGGCACATCATCATAAGAAAAATATTACATTGCAATGTTAAGATCAGGTTTAAGGTTGGGATAACGTTTCCATGAATTACTACAAGTCAGTGATGGAATCGCAACTGTGCCTTTCATGGTTACAGTTAACTTGCATCAAATTGTCTCAACCTGTATTCTTTTTTAGGATTTGTGTTCTGAGTAGCTAAGCTCCACTGACAGTCTGACGAACAAGTCATTCATAACACATTCTTTGTTCAGTCTTTTCATTAAAATAATACCACTCTTCAGTAATAAATAAATATGTATTTGGGTTTAAGTGTGAACATGCAACACAAAGCCTTTATTCGAGTGTTTCTTTTCCCCACCTCTGCAGGTACAGTGCCCTGAAATCTATGATACTGCATCAGCTTGAAGACAGAGCTCACACTGATGACAGAGCATGATTGTTTCTATAAGCGCGTGCTGATGTGTAAGGGGAATGGGCGGGTGCAACACTAATGATTGTTGTTTTAGTATGGGAATAGTTCCAGATACTTTAGTGAATGTAGAGGTAAAGGAGAAAAAGTGAGTCACCACTTTGTATCATCTATTCTGTCAATATTTTTACAACTAAGTGCATCACTGTTTTGATATCTTCTATTAATATATTCACATTTTGTATGAAAATCTTTACTGCACATATGGATATTTATACTGAAGTGTTTTGGTAATGTTTTCTCTGACTTGGACCTTTTTATCTAATAAATCAGCTTTAGTGTTGTCCTTCAAAAATACTGCTTGATGTCTTATAATAAAGAAACTAAGCTTGGGCTTACACACACAGCCATATTTATTATTTCCTGTGTTTCCACAGACTGAACACACATTAGCATTGTCCTTCTAAGCAGCCCTCTTTGCCAGCTACTTCCCATGAGGGGGGGGGGGTGTGTGTGTGTGTGTGTGTGTGTGTGTACCCTGACCCTTTCAGCATTACACAATAGAGGTATCCTGAGAGAGTATGGCTGTTCCTTTTTCCCACAGATTTACAAACGGCAAGACTTTTGTAATATTTTGTGGCTCAACCTTGACTTTAAACACTGACCTACAATCACTCACTATTATTGTTTTATCAGATCATAACAGTAATTCAATAATGCTCCCTACTCCCAACCATTAATCTCGCATATATTCACAGAGCTCATGGTCTTACTAAAGCAAATTTAGTTTGAAAAATTGGGCAAGAGGAAGATTGGTCACATTTATCCACTACTTAAGGGAATATTGCTAAAGGTTAACTGTGTCCAGCTAAGGAAAGCTGTATCTTATGAACTTCTAAAACCCTGCAGAAATGGAAAAACTCCAAGTATAGTCATGTTTGCTGAAGTAATTTCTTTTGAGCCTTTGAATACTGGTTTAATTTTCAGTATGAAAAACATATGCTCGTGCAAAATTCCTGATAAGCATCAGAGTCTGCCTTTCCTGCAAATGGATAAGATATTCTGTTAGATTGCTATATATTAAACTAAATATCTATGCATGGAAGTTAGTAGAAACTATAAGCAGACATTGGATTTACATAGCTGAAAATTTCTGGTTTCTGATTGTGTTCAATAAAAGCAAGTTTTATTGATCATTGCAACTGAACTTGTTGCATGCATGTAAATGTTCCATTTGGGGGGGATAACAATTCTGAAAAGTAATTTCAAAAACATCAGCTATTGTCTGAAGATGGTTAAGCTTTTAAAGATATATCGTTTGCATCTATAAACAATGACTGATTCACAAAACAGGAGGTCTTGAACCACATCCGTGATCCAAATAAAACTGCTTCATAGGAAGCTGTGAAAACCTGGCCTTTGCACCCTAGCTGATAGGTTTGAGAGACTGGCAACTGATTAGCAGTAAACCAAAAATAAAAACAATTGTAATGATTTGCATTCACCAAAGAGCTACTGTGTGGACCTTGACTGTTTTATCAATTGGTGTTCCTGTTGTTGTAAATTTACTTACAATCTCATCTCTGAACCCAAAAACAAAACGTTTTATCATATTTTAATATCATCCTAAAATTAAAGGGAGAAAATCAGTATTAAATACAATGTTAATTGTGCTGTACTGCACATAAATTAAAATGCCATTTAGAAAGACTTATTGTAATTCGCTGTTTTCATGTGTGTGTAAATAACACAAACAGGCCATTTGTTAAAGCATTTTTTTTTTACTGTAATAGCACCCTCTAGTGGCCATTGAAATACTGATGCACAAAAACTATTTCTGTAGGCACAACCTAAACAGAACCATCTGTGTGGAAAAATTACACTGGTGCAGAAATGACAAAACTGCAAGACCCAGACCAATGATACCATCTTTCATCTTGTCTATGGATTAAATTAACTGGGAAACTGTGGCACACTACACACTCACTGGCTCACAATTTGATTGGCAAGTCGATAGGCAATGTAAACAGGCTTAGTGAGCTCTAATCAGAGCCATAATTTACAAAATGAGCTGTTATTCCATTTAGTATAATACAAATAATCTGAAAAAAGTTTACTGAGATCACAGGTCAAGTGGGGGGCTGAAAATTCTAAAGTACATCAGTTACTTCAGTAAAAAATTTCCCACGTGTGAGAATAATAAAAGTTTACCTTATCTTATCTTACAATGTGCAAAGTTGGCAGTGACAGTTAGCGAGACCTAACCTCTCTAAGGGGGTTCGATCCGACTCAAAGGGGACAGAATCATGCCAGGAAAATTATGAATTATTTTTCTAGGAGTGCAAAAAAAAGAAGAAGAAGAGGAACAAACAAATGTGGTCACTGGCATTTCTGGCGTAATAAACACCTGGATTTTATAGGACTGTTGGTACTGTTAGGGGTGTGAGATTATTTATAAAAATAATGGTGATGAACGGTTGAAGGGGTGCCCTGTGAATTTTTGCTTAGAGTCCATCCCAACAGCAGCCTGCTGGCCAGTTAAAAGAATGGAGTTTTAAGGCACTTCCAACTTTTCAAATTAGGAACTGGTAGCTAAATCTATCAAGGGGCCACTGGAGAAACTGGGACTTTTGGCACTTCAGCACTGGTTTCATTTTGCATTAGTTGCAGCTTGGTTGGGAGATGCTCTTAGAAAAACATTAGCATTTAACAAACAGGGCTTTAAAAGGGCTTTAAAAGTTTTAAAAAATCACCAAATTGCTGTTGGGGCAGATGTGTCTGTAAATCATTTCAAAACTATATTTCTCATTTTTCTTGCCTTTTATGGTCCTTTCCCCAGTTTGATGTCAGAGAAATCATGTCAAGTGTCTGTGGTCACTGCTTATATAAACAAGTTAGTACAAAGTGAAATGATACTTCCTGATGATGTGTTTATGGTCCGTTAATTGTTTCATTTTGTGTATTGCGTTTTCCTACGGACAGGTACCGCAAACATGCTGCAGCGCAGTCTTCCAACTGCACGTTCCTAGACGTGGATGACGTTGTGCGTTGGTCAAACGGTGATTGGTTGAGAGGTGGGCCGAAACAGGGAAGGAAAGGACAGGTAACTTCCACCAGTAGCAAGAGAAGAGCTAAAAATAATAATGAATACAGCAAGAGAGGCACAGACAGCGGCTGTAGTGGGCGCTTTTCATTTCCTTTAACACTCTGTTTCACTTCAGCTCTTTGTATTACGTAACTTCAGTCTTGTCCACGGCTGGCTGAGTAGCCCACTCACCTGTAGCCTGCCGCCTATTTTCGACACTGCCTCCATCGACAACAGACCCTCTCTGCAGGTAGACGTGCCGTCCACGGACTGCCAACGCGTTACCGCTACTATATAATGTACACCGATATATAAGTCACACCCCACTGTATGCTCGAGTCACACTGTATCTTATTTCATACACGCCCCGAGGTGAAGTTGAGATAAAGCTGTGAGAGCGACAGTCCTACAGTTCGATGCGAACCAAGGATGGCGACGAGTGCGGACCCAAAGATAGTTATAATAGGATGTGGAGTATCGGGTATAGCAGCGGCTCACCGGCTTGTCAAAGCTGGATATGGTCATGTGCGGATACTTGAGGCGACTGGAAGAAGCGGGGGACGAATAAAAACAGCAACTCTGGGTAAGTTTATATGTATTTTCTGTTTTAGTCAGTTTCGTCTTTACACTGTCAGAAAATCAGAAACCAACTAAATTAAATCCTTAGTAAGAACAACATTAATTTCTAAGTGTGAGCATCTTTATTGCAGACAATCTAGGAGGATAAGCGATCCAACATGTTCTTGTCTCTTTCAATCACCTGCTGCTGTCAGCATCTTCTGTTGTACTTATTCTCAGTTTCAGTGCTTGGACTGTTGTGCAGCTTTCTGATGTTTTCCGAATGGTGAAACAACACAAAAATGATGCCAGTGCATACAGACACCTCACATTAAAGTTTTTACAGGACACTATGCAGTGCCGTGAAAAACTAAGTGCATCTTAGCAACCAGGTGCTGTGAAAGTCTGGATGAACCTCACCACACAAAAAAAAAAGGGTTTTGGCAGTCCGCTGTAGGCATGTGACCCGGGCACCTTGCAGTCGTTGAGTCGATCTCTGTATGCCAAGGTATTCTAAAGTCAAATGTGAGTGTCTGTCTGACAAGCTAAAGCTTGGCCCAAAGTAGGTCAGACAACAGGATCGTGATCCCAAGCACTAAAGCGGAATAGCTGAAAAAGAAAATAATTGAGGTGCTGCAATGTCTAAGTCAAATTCCAGGCCTCAACACGATTGAATGTGGGACCTTAACAGAGCTGTGCTTTAATGGATGCCCACCAACCTCAATAAACCGAAGCAACATTGTAAAGAAGAGTTGGCCAAAGTTCCTCCACAAAGACGTGAGAGACTACTAAAGTCATGCAGTAAAGAATAACTTATAGTTATTGCTGCTACAGGTGGTTCTTCCAGCTGTTGACTCATGGGGTGTGTTTAGTTTTTCTCAGAATTACAAAGAGTTAACCTGATCTACTAGTACAACGGCCTCCCATCATCAAGATAATTATGCTGTCAACTTAATCTTTGGTCAGTTTACTGTCATTGTGCAAGTAAATGTACACAAAGACTTGTTTTTCTTTGACAGGTAGCACTATTACAGAGATTGGTGCGGCTTACATCCATGGCCCATCTGAGGAGAACCCATTGTTTTGTCTGTCTCGTGACTATGACCTCCTGCCTCCAGAAGCCCTCACTCCAAAGAACCAGGCCGTAGACGTGGATGAAGATCCTCCCTTGGTCCCCAACTGGTTCAGCAGTTCAGGTGACCAGACATAGTAACACAAGTGTACTTCAGCACATCGCATCATCGTGTATATTAATAGCGTGCTTGGTAAGCTGTGATTGTTATTACAACTTTAAATTCTGTCCCAAAGGTCAGAGGCTGAGTGCAGAAAGCATGGAACCAGCTGAGGAGCTGTTTCGTGAGATTTTAGATAACACTTCACAATTTCAAAATCGCAAAAACACATCCTGGGAGAGTGTAGGACATTTCATGCGAACAAAGGTACATTGTTTTGAATTATGCTTGTTGCTGATGATATAAAAAGCTGTAAAGAAAAAAATCTGTTTTGTTGAAATTTGGCATTTTGTGCAGGCGCAGAACCAAGCAGCGGGAAGGTGGAAAGATGAGGATGAAACCACTAGGCAGCTGCTTCTCTCTGCCTTCAGTACTATGCTGAAGTTTGAGTGCTGTGGAAGTGCGACTCATAGCATGGATGACATAGACCTGGCAGGCTTTTCTATGTATAAGAGCCTACGTGGCGTGGACTGCACGCTTCCAAGGTTTGTGCATCATTGTATGCATAAAGGGTGTTAACATAAATGCCATTCATTTACTTGTCATTTGCTCACCTGTAGCAATTTAAGTTTATGCCTTCACCACCAAGTGCTGTCAAAGAGTAAAGCTGCATTGATTAATACTGAGTTATTAAAGTGGCAGTGATTTAGATCCTTAGTCCTTTAGATTGTTTCTTTTATTTACTCCTCTGATCAGCCTGTGTGAGAACCTTCTGTGGTTTTTATTATAGCGATTAGCTAATTATTATTTATTCATTTATTGTCTAGTTTTACAAGAACAAAGCTAATTTATCCACAATAAAGACTAAGACAATGAAATACAGGCACCTTGATGTCTGTAAGTACGCACTAAATAAATAGAAAATGCTCTTGACTGCTCCAGTTTCACCCAGTTAATCTTTATAATTTGTTATTTATTCACTACAGATTATATTTAAAGTAGCCAGACAGGATCCATGGACATGTGCTTGAGCTAACTCTTAGACATATTTGGCACTCTGCCATATTAAAGGTCATGGGCCTGATTTCCATTCGCTGCACCTTAATTCATTTAGAGAATCACTAACCACGACTAAGTCTTGAAAGACTATGAAAAAACCAGGAGCACATGCTGAAACAACTTTAAGCTAGCACGGGGCTGTCACAGAAACACAAAGCAGGAGATGAAGCATAGCTGAATATGTTTCTAAACCAACTTCATTCTAAGCCAAAGACTAGAAAATATGATGAAGCATATCTTCCCTTTGGCTTCACCTGCACAAGGCATTTTTTGAAAAATGTATTGATAGCAATGTTGAATATTATTACACAGGAAAAAAAAACAACTACATGTAAAATAATTACACCGTGACGCCTCTGCCTTGTAAATGGAGTGACAGTAACTGTGTGTGTATGTAAGCCTGTAAAAACTGAAGATAGTCAGATTAACAGTAACAGTATTTCGTCTGTAAATCAGCTCATGTAAACAATAACGTGGCGCACAGCGTGACGTGAAAAAAAGGCACATACCTTTGAGGTTGCGTGGCGACGTAAAGGCAAAAAAAGAGTTTTAAAAAATCTCAGTTTTCGGTGATTGGAAACGCCGTTTACGTGTGGACGAAACAGCTGCGTTTTCAAAAATACCCGTGTAGGTGTGGACGCAGTGTAAAAGAGTTAGTAGTTTATTTTATTACTACCTGTCATTTTTAATTGTTTACTAAATGTTTGAGGTGTAAAATAAACCGCAATGGAGCAAAATAAGGGTGTGTGTGGTTGGAGGATGTCTTTGTGTGTGTGTGTGTGTGTGTGTGTGTGCGTGCGTGCGTGCGTGCGTATGCGCGCGAACATTTTTCTTGTAAAACAAAGGGGGGCCTAGCAAAAAATGTTTGGGAACCACTGCTCTAATCTAATGAACCTCAATAGTAAGCGGTGAGTCAAGTTTTGCACACTTCATGGACACTCATCATCACTTTGTCATTGTCAACAGCTATGATTATCACATCAAATATAAAATACAAATGTACTACAGATGCTGCATTGTGGTCATCTTAATGTATCTTATCTTGCAGAGGATTTGAGCGCCTAATCGAGAACTTGATGTCTGAACTCCCCTCTGATTTGGTGACCTACAATTGCCCTGTGAGCTGTGTCCACTGGAGCAACACAGAGTGTGGCTCAAGTCCTGTGACGGTTGAGTGTGAGAATGGCGAGAGGATTTCTGCTGATCACGTTATTGTCACTGTGCCTTTAGGTAAACTTCTTTTCATATACTTCATCCTGTTTTTCGTATCTCTGCATGAAATTGATTAATTGTAAATTCCGTGCTACGACCAATGTCAGAGCTTAATCTTAATGGCGGGGTTTTGGTAGTGTCACTTTAACAATGGAATACAGACCAAGTTAGATTTAACCCTCTGCTGCAGTTTATGCAATTTTTAATACGTTTTCTTTTTGTCAGGATATCTGAAGAAGCACCACTCCTCTCTGTTCTACCCTCCTCTCCCGGCCCACAAGCTGAAGTCGATCGAGACACTAGGATTTGGAACATGTGACAAAATATTTGTGGAGTTTGAATCGCCGTGGTGGGATGCTGATTGTGAAATCATCTACCTCGTGTGGGAAGACGAGGTTTGTAATACAGCAGCCAGAATAGTTTCATAAGTATGTACCGAACCTGTCTTAATAACAGGTTGACAGATATTTTTAAACTTTGTTGCACAATTTTAAAGATATGAACCTGTTTCTTTGTTTTTATGTATATGATGCAATAAAATATCTCAGAAATGTTGCCTAGTAAGGGTAAAACAATAGAGACATTGTGTGAACTTGTGTTTTAGAGCCAGAGATCAGAGAGGACATAAACCCTTTTGTGTTTTCAGGAGACTGTGTCAGACCAAGTGTCAGATGTGAGTGAATCCTGGATAAGGAAGTTGGTGACATTCACTGTGCATAAACCTTCTGAAACGTAAGTGACATGTTAATCTGAGAGACCATTAATGATTTTTCCCTCCTATAAAGTTTCCTTTGCAATTCAAACCAGCATTCTGACTTCTCTTGTTGATTAACACAAACTCTCAGGGGTAGCCATGTTCTCTGTGGTTGGATTTGTGGCCATGAGGCAGAGTATATGGAGACACTTCCTGAGGAGGAAGTGAGAGAGTCAATCACAAACCTCGTCCGTACATTCACAGGTAAGTTTTATATCTGATCTAAACCTTATAGCTCTTTCCTCTATAGCATAATTAAAGATAAAAAATAAATATCAAAGAGACTAATGATTAAAATTAAAGGTTGTTATACCTAAGAAAACTTCTCTGTATGCACAAGCATCACAACAGTTCAATTTTTCGTTAGAAATCTATAAAACATCTCATTGTTATAGGAATAAAACAAGTTCAGGTAATAAAGAGTATATATGCAGCTATAATGGCATTAAATCGAGCAGCAAACGTGTATGACTATTACCTAAATATCTTTATGTCTTACAGCAATAAGACTGAGTTTGTGGTTGAACCTGCTAATATGATGTTGGCACAAATTGTATTTATATTTTAAAAATCTGATAGTCATCACACTCTTACTTATATATAACATATTAGTATTGGGAAAATAGTTCAGTATAGATTTATGAAACCAGGTCAGATTGCAGAGTTTATCCTCTGATGTTGACATGCCCAAAACAGGCCACTGTGCAGATGACAATTGATTGTAGAAAACTATGCAGCTATTTTCCTCGACTGAAACCTTCTAGTGCAGAAATGTACATGTTAGACCGAGTATTGAATAGGTATTGAATGGGCACCATTAAGGTAGAAGCTACCTGGTTTGTGCCCAAGAAAACACACAAATCGCCTGGACACTACGTCAAAAAGGGCACCCATAATAATCTGTCAACTCAAATATACAGAGCTGCCTAATGTGGTAACATGTTTTGGAAAGGGGAGCATCTAAAAGTAGCTTGAGTAGCAAGAAATATTCTTCTCAGATAATTGATCCATAATTGATCCAGCTGCTGCTTTTTAATAAACCAGAATGGGGTGTCACAACCCAGCTCAAAGGACGTGACAAGCAAGTGGGAGACCACACACAGGCTTTTAAAGGCTGTAAGATATTTTTAATGAAATAAGGTAAAGAAACTTAAACACAAGTTAAATAATACAACAGCCATAACTGAAGAACAAAATGAACATAATGAGTGACAGACAAAGAGAGACAGCCATGGTTCAGTCAAGGTGTCTTTATACACTGGGACTGGCCTGCTCAGGTGTGCTGCATCTATAACTGGGTCAGCTCTACCTACCTGCAAGAAACAGGCAACAAGAAAACAAGAACACAAGGCCACCCCACTGGCTGTCACAGGGGGCATATTGGAGGGGCAGGCTGTATAAGGCACTGCCTGCTGAAATGAGCTAGCAAATAGTTACTGATATACAGTATTCAAGTCCTAAAAAGCTGTCATACATAGAGGGAAGGCTTTAATATGTAGTAAAAGTAATTTATTTATATCTGTTTTTTTTATATATTTTCTGAAGTTGTTGAGCCTTGGTTATTTCATATTTGTGTGTAGGAAACGATACCATCACACCAAAGAGAATCCTGTGTTCCCGGTGGTTCACTGATCCCTGGACATACGGTTCCTACTGTCACCCAGCCATAGGCTGTACAGCCAAGGACCTGAAGAACATGATGGAACCTCTGCCTTCACAGGAAACTCTGTCACAGGTACAGAACGTCTTGAGCCACCGCTAATATTTTTCTTCCAAGGAGCCAGACTTTCATGTCATTTTTCTAAAGTGGTCTTGAGTAAGAGTTCTCCAGGCTTTTTTGAATGTCTTTAAAAATGTTCAGTCCAGTCCTTGTACCTGACCATTTTCAGAGGAGTGTTTTGTCCGTTAAAATCCATTTTAAAAAGTATCCTTTAGCGCTTTGTTACTAGCAGCCTGTTGGAAAAAAATGCATCATTTGTTCACATTTGTTTATTCAATCTATAAAAACTGCCAGTGATAACACAGTTCAATTCAATTCAATTTTATTTATATAGCGCCAAATCACAACACAGTTTGATAAGAATTGCTAGTAGAAAACGTGACATATCTTGGCATGGTGTGCAGCAGATGAACTATTAGTAAATCAAGTGAGTCATATTGCCCAGGGAAGTACTGACTTCTGTTACTTTATAGTTAGACAGAAAGTGACATAATATAACCTTGAAAAATGTTTCTCACTTTTACTGCTTGTGTGTTTCAGCCCCTGCAGGTGTTGTTTGCTGGAGAGGCGACCCATCCTTGCTTTTACTCCACCGTCCATGGAGCAATTATTACTGGGTGGAGAGAAGCGGATAGACTCATCACTCACTACTGGGCTTCTGTTAGCCCATGAATTCCCTGTAATATAAGAAATTTAAAGATAAAGACTTTTCTTTTAGCTTTTTTTTTTTTAAACTAAAAAACAATCAGATAAGTCTTTTATCTTTTCTGACTGCTCTTTAGTCAGATAAGATAAAAGACAAATCTTATCTGTGTCTTATCTGGTGACACTGAGTAATCATAGTGGTTGTCTTTTGGCACTAAAAACCACAGTGCTGAATATGGGAAAAAAGAGGGCTTGTGGCATAGTTATGTTGTAATCTGGAGTTCCACTCCTTATCTAGGTTTAAAGGTTGACGCATTACATTATACATTAGTCATTGCTAACATGTTGCCAAGGGAACTTTTACTGGTGGAGTTGTTGGTAATATTAATGCAAGTAAAATTATGTTTTTGTTGTGATTTTAAAAATAAGAATATGCATAAACTGAATCAATGCCAACAATTTTAATAAAAAAATCAAAGAATAAGAGCACTGAACAATTTTAGTGTATTATGAACAAATAAGACACAGTTATGCATGGTCAACCATGGCATACCATAAAAACGACAGGTAGATCACACGTGACTTAATCGCTACAGGCAAGCAGTAGTTGGGCAGGTGCTTGGATAAAATTTGCTAAGCAAAGCAGGTACAATAGAACAAATACAAATGGCAGGCAAAGTAGCAGGAAGTTATTGAAAAGTGGGTCAGTGTGGCGTGGGGTTAGTGATACAACCCTTAGTGAGTGTGACTGAGGAAGGAATTGATTAAAAATGGGAAAACTTGCAGGTATGGATGAAGTAAGCTAGATAAAAAGTACACCAAATAATAGCTTTATTTTCCATAGAGGAAATATCCATACATAAATGCATTCCCTGGACATTGCAACTATTTTGCAATGATTAATAAGCACAAATCAAAGTCCAAATCATCTGTTTTAAACCACAATCAGGACACATGCTATGTAGTTGCTTGTGTGTTTTTTGTCTTTCTATAGAATAAAAAGACCACAAATATAATGTGTGATTCAGATGCAGAATAGTTCATTTCCTCAATAGGGAGAACACCAAATCATTGAAACATTACATTAAACACAAAATAATGATATATTTGCATTTTCTAAAGGACCGCGGTCCTCCTAATATTTCGAATTATGTAATGATTTTGTTTCAGTTTATGCAAACATAATTTATTAGATTCCCTATAATAAAACTTAAGTAAATGACAGGAGATGCACTTTGCTTTACTTGTCACAAGTGGACAAAAGGGCTCTATCCAGGTTTGTGATTGTGTTTTTAATTAATAAATAAAATCAAACATGGACACATTGTAGTGTATTTACTGTGTTTATTTATGCAAGTAAATTAATGTCTACTTTTTTCTCCCCCTGTGTTCACCTTATGAGGTCACCAAATACTCTTGTCTTTATTGGTTTATGCATAAAGAGCAGGAACTTTCTCACTTGCACCTCCACAAAGGTGTTTTTCTTTTCTGTACTAGAAGCACCAAGGTTAATCATAAACCAGGATTACCAGGATCCAGGTGCATTCTAGGGCACCCAGGCGTTTCAGGCTTTCTGTCATCTGAAATGAAAATGTTAGTATGTTATATAGATCAAAATACCAGCTAACTGTAAGAACCTTGATGTCAGTCCTCTGTTTGAAAATACATTGTCTGCTCTCTAATACTCTGAAGTTTAATACTGAAAAACTGCAGTAAGGATACAACTTTAATTATTAACTGACAAGTGAAGTCTTTGTGTTTTGGAAATACAAATACATTTCCTCAAAGTCACCAAATAAAATATTCAATGTGTAATGAAGTGTATTTTATTTAAGAAAGCCACTAAAGACAAAGTAGCTCTCTATGAATATATAAGGTGATGTCATGTGATCAGCTTTAGGGAGGCATGCAAACTTTTCTTCTGTCAGCTCATCTGTCTCTATCTCTCTGTCTCAACAAAGCTTTTTTTGGAGGAGTGACCACTCCTTACAAAGAAAATAACTTTAAATTTTAAGTTATTAAGTTACAATTTTGAAACCTGAAATTTTGGCTTATTGATAATATATTATAATGTAAACATATTTTCAATGTATTTTATTTATAATGGCGAGAATAACTTTCCATGTAGTCAAGCTTTCTAGGGAAAATCGGAAAATGGACTTTATTCTGAAAATCTTGACCGGAAGAATTTTTGTTCGCAGCTGGGGGTTTTTTTCGCTCCACTGAAGGACACAGCTGCGGTTCACCGTTGTTGCCAGACATGGGTGGACACAGAGACGCGAAAGTAGTGATCATAGGATGTGGGATAGCTGGTATAGCAGCAGCACAGAAACTGGTGAAAGCTGGTTTTCATCATGTGCGGATACTGGAGGCGACAGGAAGAAGCGGAGGACGAATAAAAACAGGAAGGATCGGTGAGTAACATGCACTTAGGGCTTTTTCAGTCAATCTGCAGTTTTTTAAATTCTGGTGTCCGCAAATTACAAACACACAATTCATTTTCTTGTCATGATGGCAAGCAACAGTGTAAAGTTTTTTTTTTTTTATTTCCTCACACTGCACTTTCATGTTGGATGTGATTGGATGACCTAAAGTGAAAGCGCAGCATACAGATGCATGCCAGGGATATGATAGAAGGACTTTGGATACTACGTTAGAGAGGACACCTTATAGCACAGCTGTATAATGAGTTGAACTCTGGCAGAAACTTACACATTGCATAACCGTAATGTATAGCTCCTCCAAGCGTCATAAAGTGGTGTGTAGCAAAGGTTTTGTGGACCCATATGAAGGATTCGTAAGAGAGGAAAGCGAAGTAAAGAAAGAAGCCTTACTGCTGTAAACTGTTCAAAATACAAGATGCAAATAATTTGGAGCAATATGCTGCTACCATTCTGCAACTGACTGGATCAAGTTGGTAATGACATTCAATATGTTTTTGATAATACAGTAACTAAGAGTGATAAATTACTGAAAGCCACATTTAACAGAAATTAATATTTAACTGTTACATTTGAGTTCAGTAACCTTTCTGTTCTATAGGAATATAACTAGATTACAACCAACTGGCAGCCGGTTGAGTCCCCTCGATTTGTGCTAACTGACAAAGTCTCATTCAAACCGATTGAAACATGGCAGGAGTTTGTCTACATTTATAAATTAGACAGCTATTATATGAAACCTTCAACAATGTCTCCTAGAGTGATTGGACTCAATCCAAGTCAGACTATAACTGTTTGCAGAAAGGTTGCCTTCTATAAGGTGAGATTATTCATAGCATCCCCAGAGTATTTTAGTTTATCGATACTATGCCCTATCAATTTTCCCCCGATCTTTGTCAGGTATTTACCAAAAAGTGATTGCAGGAATCTTTTTTAGAAATGACTTGTTGGTTTGGTTTTTGGTGAAATTAACATCACTGTTATGTTTCCATCACTTTGAATACATATTTTCAGGGCCTGAAAAGAACTAGATATTTTATATATGTAGATACAATAGGTAGAGGTAGGTAGGTAAAGTAAAGTAAAATAGGTAAAGGTAGAATCATGAAGATACTTGAAAAACAGGCCATTTCTTTGAGATATGTATATATCTATCTATCTATCTATCTCTCTCTCTCTCTCTCTCTCTCTCTCTCTCTATATATATATATATATATATATATATATATATATATATATATATATATATATATATATATATATATATATATACAAACACCCAGCGCGCCCCTGCGGGCGGTTTATCCTTCAAGCTCGGGTCCTCTACCAGAGGCCTGGGAGCTTGAGGGTCCTGCGCAGTATCTTAGCTGTTCCCAGGACTGCGCTCTTCTGGACAGAGATCTCCGATGTTGTTCCCGGGATCTGCTGGAGCCACTCGCCTAGCTTGGGAGTCACCGCACCTAGTGCTCCGATTACCACGGGGACCACCGTTACCTTCACCCTCCACATCCTCTCGAGCTCTTCTCTGAGCCCTTGGTATTTCTCCAGCTTCTCGTGTTCCTTCTTCCTGATATTGCTGTCATTCGGAACCGCTACATCGATCACTACGGCCGTCTTCTTCTGTTTGTCTACCACCACTATGTCCGGTTGGTTAGCCACCACCATTTTGTCCGTCTGTATCTGGAAGTCCCACAGGATCTTAGCTCGGTCATTCTCCACCACCCTTGGGGGCATCTCCCATTTTGACCTCGGGACTTCCAGGTTATACTCCGCACAGATGTTCCTGTACACTATGCTGGCCACTTGGTTATGGCGTTCCATGTATGCCTTGCCTGCTAGCATCTTGCACCCTGCTGTTATGTGCTGGATTGTCTCTGGGGCATTTTTACACAGCCTGCACCTGGGGTCTTGCCTGGTGTGATAGACCCCAGCCTCTATGGATCTTGTACTCAGAGCTTGTTCTTGTGCTGCCATGATTAGTGCCTCTGTGCTGTCTTTCAGTCCAGCTTTGTCCAGCCACTGGTAGGATTTCTGGATATCAGCCACCTCCTCTATCTGCCGGTGGTACATACCGTGCAGGGGCCTGTCCTTCCATGATGGTTCCTCGTCTCCCTCCTCTTTCTTGGGTTTCTGCTGCCTGAGGTATTCACTGAGCACTCGGTCAGTTGGGGCCATCTTCCCAATGTATTCTTGGATGTTCCTTGTCTCATCCTGGACTGTGGTGCTGACACTCACCAGTCCCCGGCCCCCTTCCTTCCGCTTAGCGTACAGCCTCAGGGTGCTGGACTTGGGGTGAAACCCTCCATGCATGGTAAGGAGCTTTCTTGTCTTTATGTCAGTGGCTTCTATCTCCTCCTTTGGCCAGCCTATTACCCCAGCAGGGTACCTGATCACGGGCAGGGCGTACGTGTTGATGGCCCGGATCTTGTTCTTACCATTCAGCTGACTCCTCAGGACTTGCCTGACCCTCTGCAGGTACTTGGTGGTTGCAGCCTTTCTAGCGGCCTCTTCATGGTTCCCATTTGCCTGCGGGATCCCCAGGTACTTGTAACTGTCCTCTATGTCTGCAATGTTGCCTTCTGGTAGTTCAATCCCCTCAGTTCTGACTACCTTCCCTCTCTTTGTTACCATCCGACTACACTTCTCCAGTCCGAACGACATTCCAATGTCATTGCTGTATAGCCTGGTAGTGTGGATCAGTGAATCGATGTCTCGTTCACTCTTGGCATACAGCTTGATGTCATCCATGTACAGGAGGTGGCTGACAACTGCTCCGTTCCGTAGTCGGTATCCGTAGCCAGTCTTGTTAATGATCTCACTGAGGGGGTTCAGGCCTATGCAGAACAGCAGAACAGCAGTGGGGACAGAGCATCTCCTTGGTAGATCCCGCACTTGATGGTAACTTGTGCTATGGGCTTGGAGTTGGCCTCTAGTGTTGTACGCCACATCCCCATTGAGTTCCTGATGAAGGCTCTTAGGGTCCCATTGATCTTGTACAATTCTAGGCATTCCAGTATCCAGCTGTGGGGCATAGAGTCATAGGCCTTCTTGTAATCAATCCAGGCAGTGCACAGGTTGGTCAGTCTGGTCTTGCAGTCTCGGCTGATTGTTCTGTCTACCAGTAGCTGGTGTTTTGCACCTCTGGTATTCTTGCCAATTCCTTTCTGTGTCCCGCTCATGTATTGACCCATGTGCCTGTTCATCTTAGCCGATATGATGCCTGACAGGAGCTTCCATGTAGTACTGAGGCAGGTTATTGGTCGGTAGTTGGAGGGGACCGGTCCCTTCTTGGGGTCCTTGGGGATCAGGACCGTCCGACCTTCGGTTAGCCATTCCGGGTGTCTCTCGTTAACTAGCAGCTGGTTCATTTGTGCTGCCAGACGCTCGTGGAGTGCAGTCAGCTTCTTCAGCCAGTAGGCGTGAACCATGTCGGGCCCTGGTGCTGTCCAACTCTTCATACTGGAGACCCTTTCTTGGATATCTGCCACTGTGATGGTTACTGGACCCTGTTCAGGGAGGTCGCTGTGGTCTGCCCTCAGATCCACTAGCCACTGAGCATTGCCGTTATGGGTTGCATCCTTCTCCCATATGCTCTTCCAGTATTGCTCCGTCTCCAGCCTTGGTGGTGCTGTTCTCTTATTGTTCCCTTGCCACTTAGAGTACACCTTTGCTGGTTCTGTGGAGAACAGCTGGTTTATTCTCCTGCCTTCTATCTCTCTGGTGTACCTCCTCAAGCGGCTGGCCAAGGCTGTGAGTCTTTGCTTGGCAGTTTCCAAGGCCTCAGGTATGGACAGCTTGCTGTATTTCTTAGGCACCTTATTTGTCTTACCTTTCTGCAACTCCGTTAGTTGGCTAACCTCCCTCCGTGCTACTTTGATCTTGCCCTCTAGCCTCCTTCTCCATGGAGGGTACTGCCCCTTGTGGCTGTTCAACTTGTAGCCAAGCATCTCACTGATCACTGCTGCCGTATTGTAGATCAGCTTGTTAGTGTCGGTAATCGTGGTTGTAGGTATTGCCCGTAGTGCTGCATTAACATCATCTAGCAGACCTTCTGAGGGTACTTCACGTAATCTTGGTAACCGGCTACGGGGGATCCAGGTTTCAAGCTTGGCCATGATCCTATTTTTCAGGTCAGCTCCTCTCGCACTCAACGATCCTTCTCCTATCGCACTTGGGGCTATGTACCCAATCTCGGGTGGGGGTGATGATATCTCCCCCCTGACCTGGCGTCCTGACTCCTCCTTGCCGTAGCATTTGTGTTGTACCTCGTCAATCTCTAGCTGTGAGAGCAGTCCCTTCTTTCGAATGTTGGAACACTGAGCTACTAGTTGTTTCGCCGTCATTGTGGATGTTGGGTATCGAAGAATCCATAGGTCCCTCATCCTATTCATGTAGCCCCTTCCGCCGGGGTTACTTGCGTAGTAGCATTCCAACAACGCCCTGTTTTCGTCCCTTGCCCACCGATGCCTTCTTGTTCCAGTAGCCCACTTTTCGTCAGGGTGCCCTGGTTCCTCAACACCTGACGCGGACCTTGTTGATCCGGGCGACGTCCGAGCCGGCATGCCTTCATATTTATCTGTCTCGCTCATGTCTGCGGTAGGCTTGCTTAGCATAGGGGGTCTAGCCTTAGGACCCTTACTGGATACAGATGCCCCAGGCAGGAATCGAACTTGCGATCCTCTGTTCCACTACGCTATCCAGCTGCTTGGTACTGTGAGCATGTATATATATATATATATATATATATATATATATATATATATATATATATATATATATATATATAAAAGATAACTGAAACACAAAGTACCAGAGAAACATAAAGAATAATCCATGATGCAAAAGTAAACCAAAACATAATAAACTCAATTGCTGGGTCCAACGGACCCAGAACCGTGTCTGTCTATCTATCTATCTATATATATATATATATATATATATATATATATATATAAGATAACTGAAACACAAAGTACCAGAGAAACATAAAGAATAATCCATGATGCAAAAGTAAACCAAAACATAATAAACTCAATTGCTGGGTCCAACGGACCCAGAACCGTGACTATCTATCTATATATAGATAGATAGTCACGGTTCTGGGTCCGTTGGACCCAGCAATTGAGTTTATTATGTTTTGGTTTACTTTTGCATCATGGATTATTCTTTATGTTTCTCTGGTACTTTGTGTTTCAGTTATCTTGGTGTTTTGGATTTGTCAAGAGATTTTTGTTTTTATATAATTTGATCAGCTTCATGAAATGTGTTTTTCTGTTGTTTAAGCAATCTAAATGTCTATGTGACTTTTCACCTAATAACTTTTGATGAACTTATTCAGCTACTGAACCATTTCCTCTTTTTGAGAACAGATGTAGAAAAGGGAAATAACCCGTTGCTTTTAGTACACTCTGTACAAAGTGTAGACAGGAAACTGCAGAGCATGTTTTTAATAGAAGTGAAACTATAATCTTAAGTGTGTGCTGATTCTGAGTGACGTTGTTATTTTTGTACACACACACACACACAGACATGTATAAAATAAAGGAACGCAGGCAGCAGTGTGCAGTTGCAGGGTGCGTTTGCTGCTGCCCACGCGTGTAAAAACGGCTGCAGTCTCTGTGTTTTCTAACTCGGGTGTCTTAGCTGAAGAATTACAGGGTGATTTAAAGAAATCCCCTGTCAGGATTGTTTTCTCATTCTCTTGTTGTGATGATGATGATGATGATGTTTATTATTAGAGTTTCATGTTTCTGTTTATCCATGTTTTAGGAATTGTGGTTTCATGTATTATTTTCTGTCCGTGTCTTTTAGTAGTGTTTCATGTTTTCTGTTTTATTGTGAAAGTCGTTGTCTTAGGTTAGTGTGTGCAGCTTTGTTCCCCCCTGTCTCTTAGCCCTGATCTCTCCCAGCTGTGTCTCCCTCCTGTTGCCCATTCCCTCATTACTACCCTGTGTATATAAGCCCTGTGTTTTCCCATGCTCGGTGTCGCGTCGTACCCTCAGATTATGCCTGTGTGTTTTTTGGTTTCTGTATTCGCGGCACTTCACGTTTGGTTTTCATGTCAGCAATAAAGCTGAGGTTTTGATTTACAATTCTGTGTTCGAGTCCTGCGCTTGGATCCTCCTCTCCGCCTGCCCGCACACAGAGCCCTGACATAGATAGATAGATATAGATATAACCCCTTCAGAAATCCAGTTTACTCCAGTCTGTTTACGAAGACATGTAAAGATATTACTCGTAAAAATTTAAAGGTAAAAAACACACACACAGAAACATTGGAAACCGCTCTTTGGCTGATGATCACTTTTTGGCACAATACCAGCAAATAATAGAGCACCAAACAGAGACAGAGATTTAACAAAAGGAGGCAGGACTTCAAGGACAACATAATTAAAAGAACAAAACACTTAACTAAGAACACTGGGACTCGGGATTATGACACCAAGGTCTGTAAATGATACTACTGTGTTAACTAATCTCACTATTGTTGTCTCTTAGGACAAAATTCATTCAACAATATACAACATAGTGTAGAAGAAACTAGACACATTTTAAAAATAGAAATACAATTAAAACCTGTTCCTATGTAACAGTATATTTGATCATGTGGTTAATAAAACAGTAGGCTGATTGGTTATCCAGCCAACCCTTGCCTATACCCTTGCCAGGCAGCTCTAATACAACAACAGCATGGCAAGAGTATATAATCCGATTATTAAAAGTTGTTTCCTTCTCTGCTTCTGGACAAAATCTTTTTACCTGTAGGTGATAAAATTGTTGAGATAGGAGCAAACTGGATCCATGGGCCGTGTGAGGAGAACCCGGTGTTTTGTCTGGCCCGTCAGTATGGGCTTTTGGATCCAGAAGCCCTCAAGCCGGAGAACCAGGCCTTGGATGTCAGAGGCCATCTTCCTTGGGTTCCCAGATTCTTCAGCAGTTCAGGTTCAAGGATGTTTTTATAAAGTGTATTTGTTGGTTTGATTGTTTTTTTAGATTAGTAATATTTTGATTAGTCTTACACATAACCTAATTACTGGGGCAGGGAAGGTACGTCAACCAAATGCAAAGTATTAATGCAAATAGACAAGGAAAAGGCAGAGGCTGTAAATCATCATTGTTTGCATGCTGGTGTCTTAACAGTGTGAATGGTGTGGCCAACAGCCACTGAGCTCTGCCATCAAGAGGTGATATAGTTAAAGAGTGAAAAAGTCCATGAGGAGTAGAGAATTCCCTTCATTTTATGAGGATGACTTCATGGAACAAATGGATTTTAAATTGATTTAAAAGATTCAGAGCATACTAAATCTGTCTTGGTCATCTTTATTGAATGGGAAGATAAAGTGTGAAACCAGCCTTCAAGAAGAGCTCTGAACTGGAGGAGAGGTTAAAAAAATGTAGAGAAGTCTAGATTTTCCTGACCAGTGTTCTTGTGTAACATCTGCAGGTCGGGAGCTGAACGCTGAGGACATCTTACCTGCTCAGAAATTGTTTTTGGAGCTGATAAATGAAAGTTCCGATTTTCAGAGTCAAAGAGGAGAACCCTGGCCCAGTGTGGGTGATTTCTTACGGGCACAGGTAAATTTCTGGCTGTGTTTTTATCCACAGCAAATCATTAGTGGCATCTAGATTCTCACATGGATTGTGGGTGTTTTTCTTTGCTTGTTATCTGGTGTAGGTGCAACAGCACGCAGCAGAGAAATGGAAAGATGTTGATGAAGCCACCAGATCTCTGCGACTCTGTGTGATCAGTAACATGTTGAAAGTCGAGTGCTGTGTCAATGGGACTCACAGCATGGATGAGGTCAGCATGGGGGCCTTTGGCCTATACAAGACTCTACCTGGACTGGACTGTACATTCCCAGGGTTCGTACTCCTGACTCTGCATTTACACTGTGCAAAAACAACCATTTATTTTGTTAGGGCAAACAAGCAAATACTCAGTCTTAATTATTGTCTTAGTAGATTAGTCAGCCTGTAATGCAATTTTTAATTTAATTCAGTAAATTGTTGCAGCACATATGACTTAATAGTTATGTCCTTTGTTTGTACAGTGGCTATGAAGGTCTAACCCAGAACTTGATAGAAGAGCTCCCTGCTGGTTTAGTGACCTACAATAAGCCTGTGCGCTGTGTCAACTGGAACAGCGCAAAGAGCGCAGAGCCCGTGATGATTGAGTGTGATGGCCAAAAGCTCGTTGCTGATCACGTTATAGTCACCGTGCCACTTGGTAAGTTTCACACGCATAAAATGCTGATTTATACCTCAGTGTATGAAGGTTTTATTACTTAATTCATGCTCCCTTATTCACATAGGGTCACAAAAACAAGTACTTCCACATTGAGGCTCAGTGAATTTAAAGTTGTTGTCTTTTTGTCAGGATACTTGAAGAAGCACCACTCAACCTTGTTCCATCCTCCTCTCCCTCTGCACAAGCTGCTCTCCGTCCAGAGGCTGGGTTTTGGGACAAACAATAAAATATTTGTGGAGTTTGATTCACCGTGGTGGGATGCTGACTGTGAGGTCATCTTCTTCGTGTGGGATGATGAGGTGAGATTTCATAAAGGCATACTCAGCCACCTAAATAAAGATACTGTGCATGCTGTGTTGGATCTTAAACAGGAGTACATCAGCTCATATCTCTGTTTCAAAATGTTTGTAGGTTTATGCTGGTTGTTAGATTCTTTGCTAACGCTTGAATGTCTGTTTAATCCCTTTTCATACTTCAGGATGCTGTGGTGGACCAGGTGCCAGATGTGCAAACATCCTGGATAAAGAAGTTGTTTGGCTTCACTGTACTCAAACCCACTGAAAGGTCAACTGCTCACAAAATGCTAATGCTTGCCCAGCATTTTAGATTTGCACTGAGTGGTAAAAACATGCCAATTCGTACATTAACAGTGCAGTTCTGTGTGTGGTTTAATCTTCAGGCACGGTCACCTTCTCTGTGGCTGGATTTCTGGACATGAGTCAGAGTACATGGAAACACTGTCTGAACAGCAGGTCACAGATGCCATCACACAACTTATTCGCAGGTTTACAGGTGAGTCCAGACAGATCATAAGTAGTGAGAAATGCCAGATATTCCAGTGTCATTAGTTTCACAAGGACTTACAAAAGTCATTTTAGAAAGATATGTTTTGGGATTTGTTTGTTTTTTTGCATGTTTAGGGAACCCCATCATCACTCCAAGGAGAATCCTGCGCTCCCAGTGGTTTCACGATCCGTGGACGTGTGGATCCTACAGTAATCTTGGAAAAGGCTGTTCAGAGCAGGACCTGGACAACTTGATGGAGCCCCTTCCACCAAAAGGATCAAAATCACAAGTAGCTACATATTATGTTCACACTCAAACCACCAGAAACATCATTAAAGGTCTAACACTTCTTTCTAATTTGCCTCTTTCAGCCCCTGCAGGTGTTGTTCGCTGGAGAGGCAACTCATCACTGCTACTTCTCAACCGTCCATGGAGCTGTTCTCACCGGGTGGAGAGAAGCTGATAGACTTATCTCGCACTACTCACTCATTACTCCTTCTGAGTTTCCAAAGTCAAAGTTTTAAAAAATTGCTCTTTGCCACTAAAAAGCTCAAATTTACTATAATATAAAAATGTACTTCACTTTTGATGTGTTACATTATTTTTAAACAATGAAAATCAGAGTGAATATGAAGGCTTGCTGCTAACTTGAGGATGTTTAATGGGCCTCACTGGTACTTTCAACCAGTACAGGCAACACACACAGTGTGTAGAATAATGATGTGTTGACATGAATAATGGTTGTTAATACTGACTGTGCAAATTTGTCATTTGAGGACTGACGATAACTGACTGAACTTTCCTTTTGCAAACTCGAATTGTTGCGTTTGGACTGATTTTAATTAACTATGAATAAACTGTATTTTCTAGTGGATCGGCTTTTTGTGAATGTAATTTTTAGGAACTAAGCACATCTCCTGACATGATGCATTTTAAGGCAAATATTACAAGGTCCTTCACCTCAAAAATGCTAGAACAGCTTTAAAATATGACTTTTTAGCTGTTTTTTAAGCACGCTCACAGAGTCCACAGATCTCAGGCACAGAGGAGAGTTTGGGGCCTCAAGGATCTGCTGAGGATGTATGGATTTAAAGGTTCACTGAGGTAGGCTGGGGCTTGTCCATGAAGAGCTCTAGAGCAGCAGTAATGCATCTTCACCTGCTGCTAATTTGTAAAGTATAATATACTTTAACTTTTTATTTAAGATTTTCTGCCTTTAGAATCATCAAAGTCCTTCTAAGTCTCATCATCCAATACCGTTTCAGATCACCAGTCAAATCTTAAAAAATAAATTCTAAAAAAGTTTGTTGATTGTAATATAGGGGTTCAACGGGGTGAAAATGTATCACCTCTTTGCAATCTTTTTAAATGATTTTGAGTATACAATGAATAGGTATTATAATGACTGCAAAATGAGTGATGATGATGCTGAGGTCTGTGTAAGACTTATTGTTCTTACGTATGCAGATGACACTGTAGTATTGTCAGACTCAGAGACAAAGCTATAGAAGCCTGTATACCTGTTCTGACTCGTCTCCCCAATGTGATGTTTGTGTAATTTCACTGCAGGCAACTGCAAGTGGCAAATAAAGGCTTCATCATAAGAAGAAGAAGACTTTAAATGCAGTAGAAAGATATTGTGTTGACTGGAAACTAAGTGTAAATTCTAATAAAAGTAAAGTTTTTGCAAGAGGTAAAGTAAGAAAATTCCATGACTTCAAATTTGGAATTTCTGTATTACAAGCAGTGGATCGTTATGCTTATCTTGGTGTCACATTTAATTACAATAACCACTTGAAAGGGCTATTAAGTCAACTGGGGCAGATTTGGAAAGCTCTATAGTTTGTTAACTAAAGCTAGAGATCTGGGATTATCTGTTGAAACTCAGTTACAGTTATTTAACCAGTTGCTCTTACCAGAGGCGTGGGACCATGAAGACATTTCATTAATTGAATCTTAAAGCAAGCATTTCAATATACAGGATTTTATTATTTATGAGAACATACCAGAGTGGTGAATGATAGCTATAAGACCACTTACTGAGATGAGTATATCTGATATTCTGAGACAAAATTGGAATTCCAAAATGTTTAATAATTTTGGAATTCCAATTTTTTCCAATAAATTACAGAATATTTCAACAAGAGATCAAACTGGAATAAAATTTGTGTAGTTTCTATTTTGTGTTATCTGGAAAAGGTTTAGATGCGGTGTTCCCAGTCATTATGGGTAGATTGTATGGAGTTATATGTACCAAATGTTTATGTGGACTTTGTAGATTAGGGAAACTTGGAGATGACTCTCATTACTTGTTTGAATTTAGTCATTTTAAGTTGCAAAAACAAACATGTCTGCCTGTGTATTTTAGGTTGAGACCAAATGTTTATAAGATGGAGAAGTTGTTTAATACTAAGAATATTGTTAAGGTGCGTAAACTTGCAAAATTTTATAAAGAAATTGTATATAAACGTGGATATGTGATTTGTTGGGAGAATGAAATATAGCCTAAAAGTCTGTACCAAAATAGGGTTTTTAAAGGCTTCCCCTTGAAATAATCTCCCTACCACCATCTTTGACACCGTCATCAGTTTTTATTCAATGACACGGAAGATTTTCTGCCCAGCTCAGGTGTTCCTGCAGGGGGCGGTAGCAACTTATACGAACCTGAAAAAAGTAGAAGAAGTCGTCTTCATGCCGGTGTGTCTGCCAGAAACTGATTGCCGTCCGCGGGAGCGCGCGCAGCTGCTTAAAGCTGCAGCGCGCGGATTACTTGCGTTGCCAGCTTCTTCCGTGCAACTGATACAACGTGGGGGGAAAAAACCCAAACACATTTATGCCTTTGTTATTAGGCAAAGGTATGCATTTATGGAGCTTTAACGTTTCTTGTAACCGAATTATGACGCTTATCAGAAGGTTGCTTTCAGTGTGTAGCGCAGTCACGAATGACTACACGCATCACGATGGAATAATTAATGCCTACAGGTTTAGTATGTCTACTCTTGTTGTTCATATTTGTTATAAGACTGTCGAATAGTAGTTAAAACAATAAAGACCTATTGTACCAGTATCACCATGACTCTTTCTTGTTTGTTCAGAATAACGACTGAGAACATGGCATTTTAGCGCTACCAAAAAGTGATTGTGGCCTATAACTTGTCACTGAAACAATATTTCGGCTTCAAACTTGTTGGATATATTCCAGAGGGGTTACATGTGATATATTATATCCCAAAACTCTCCAAGAACTGCTGAATAACTTGTACAGGAACAATAAAACTGATAATATGCCATTTTCAAGCTGCCAAAAAGTGATTGTGGACTATAACTTGTCACTGAAACAATATTTCTGCTTCAAACTTGGCGGATGTCATTCAGAAGGGTCATATGTCAAATATTACATCTCAAACAGTCCCTTAGAAATGCTGAATAACCTGTAAAGGAACATTAACATTGATAATATGCCATTTTCAGCCTGCTAAAAAGTGATTGTGGCCTATATCTTGTCACTGAAACAATGTTTCTGCTTCAAACTTGGTGGATGTCATTCAGAAGGGTCCTATGTGACATATTATATCTCAAACACTCTCCAAGAACTGCTGAAAAACTTTTAAAATAACATTAATACCGATAATATGTCATTTTCAACCTGCCAAAAAGTGATTGTGGCCTATATCTTGTCAATGAAATACTATTTCTGCTTCAAACTTGCTGCATGTCATTCTGAAGGGTCCTATGTGACATATTATATCTCAAACAGTCCCTTAGAACTGCTGAATAACCATTAAGGGAACAATAAAACTGATAATATGCAATTTCCAACCTGTCTGTGAAGGTTCTCAGTCATCCAGGTCATCGTAGTTTTTTTCAAAATTGTTGGATATCATCCAGAAGGGTTACATGTGATATATATTATGTCCCAAACACTCTCCAAGAACTGCTGAATAACTTTTAAAAGAACATTAATACCGATAATATGTTATTTTCAACCTGCCAAAAAGTGATTGTGGACTATATCTTGTCACTGAAACAATATTTCTGCATCAAACTTGTTGGGTATCATCCAAAAGGGTTACATGTGACACATTATATCTCAAACAGTCTCTAAGGACTGTTGAATAACTATTAAAGGATCATTAATACCCATAATATGCCATTTTCGACCTGCCAAAAAGTGATTGTAGACTATAACTTGTCACTGAAATACTATTTCTGCTTCAAACTTGGTGGATGTCATTCAGAAGGGTCATATGTCAAATATTACATCTCAAACAGTCCCTCAGAACTGCTAAATTACCATTAAGGGAACAATAAAACTGACAATATGCAATTTTCAACCTACCAAAAAGTGATTGTGGCCTATATCTTGTCACTGAAACAATATTTCTGCTTCAAACTTGTTGGGTATCATCCAAAGGGATGATATGTGGCACATCATATCCCAAACAGTCTCTAAGAAATGCTGAATAACTTTTAAAGGAACATTAACATTGATAATATGCCATTTTCAGCCTGCCAAAAAGTGATTGCTGCCTATAACTTGTCACTGAAACAATATTTCTGCTTCAAACTTGTTGGGTATCATCCAAAAGGATGATATGTGGCACAGCATATCCCAAACAGTCTCTAAGAAATGCTGAATAACTTTTAAAGGATGCCATTTTCAGCCTGCCAAAAAGTGATTGCCGCCTATATCTTGTCACTGAAATACTATTTCTGCTTCAAACTTGCTGCATGTCATTCAGATGGGTCATATGTCAAATATTATATCTCAAAGAGTCCCTTAGAACTGCTGAATAACTTGTACAAGAACAATAACACATAATATGCCATTTTCAAGCTGCCAAAAAGTGATTGTGGACTATAACTTGTCACTGAAACAATATTTCTGCTTCAAACTTGTTGGATACGATCCAGAAGGGTTACATATGATATATTATATCCCAAACACTCTCCAAGAACTGCTGAATAACTTTTAAAAGAACATTAATACCGATAATATGTCATTTTCAACCTGTGCATAAAACGTCAAATTTCAAAAATGTTGTAATTCAAAAATAATACAAAAAAAGGATAATGGCCAAATGGAAACAGGTGGGAGGAGATCTGCTTAAACACATTAGGAACACCAAGTAATAGGAAAGACAAAACAAACGGTAATAAAAATGTCATTCCAATACAGCACTTATTAATTGAAACGAAAACCAAAAACAAATAACAATTACATCCAATTAAAGAAGAAACCACCAGTTAAACTAAACTAACAAATAGACCAGAAACAGGGGGTATAGCAGAAGCTCAACACCAGTAAACCATGGAACAACATATATATTAATTCTTTGCATACAGTAACTATACTAACATGTTAGGAAACACAAAATAATTGAATCATCCTACAAACAAATTGCAATCAAAGCTGAACTCTAATGTTGTGAACAACACAGAAACACACACAGCAACACGAACATAAATTAATGAATTAATAAACAAATTGAACAGGTTGAAAATGGCATATTATGGGTATTAATGATCCTTTAAAAGTTATTCAGCATTTCTTAGAGACTGTTTGGGATATGCTGTGCCACATATCGTCCTTTTGGATGATACCCAACAAGTTTGAAGCAGAAATATTGTTTCAGTGACAAGTTATAGTCTACAATCACTTTTTGGCAGGTTGAAAATGGCATATTATGGGTATTAATGATCCTTTAATAGTTATTCAACAGTCCTTAGAGACTGTTTGAGATATAATGTGTCACATGTAACCCTTTTGGATGATACCCAACAATTTTGAAGCAGAAACATTTTTTCAGTGACAAGATATAGGCGGCAATCACTTTTTGGCAGGTTGGAAATTGCATATTATCAGTTTTATCGTTCCCTTAATGGTTATTCAGCAGTTCTAAGGGACTAATTGAGATATAATATGTTACATAGGACCCTTCAGAATGACATGCAGCAAGTTTGAAGCAGAAATAGTATTTCATTGACAAGATATAGGCCACAATCACTTTTTGGCAGGTTGAAAATGACATATTATCGGTATTAATGTTATTTTAAAAGTTTGTCAGCAGTTCTTGGAGAGTGTTTGAGATATAATATGTCACATAGGACCCTTCTGAATGACATCCACCAAGTTTGAAGCAGAAACATTGTTTCAGTGACAAGATATAGGCCACAATCACTTTTTGGCAGGCTGAAAATGGCATATTATCAATGTTAATGTTCCTTTACAGGTTATCCAGCAGTTCTAAGGGACTGTTTGAGATGTAATATTTGACATATGACCCTTCTGAATGACATCCGCCAAGTTTGAAGCAGAAATATTGTTTCAGTGACAAGTTATAGTCCACAATCACTTTTTGGCAGCTTGAAAATGGCATATTATCAGTTTTATTGTTCCTGTACAAGTTATTCAGCAGTTCTTGGAGAGTTTTGGGGATATAATATATCACATGTAGCCCCTCTGGAATATATCCAACAAGTTTGAAGCCGAAATATTGTTTCAGTGACAAGTTATAGGCCACAATCACTTTTTGGTAGCGCTAAAATGCCATGTTCTCAGTCGTTATTCTGAACAAACAAGAAAGAGTCATGGTGATACTGGTCTTTATTGTTTTAACTACTATTCGACAGTCTTATAACAAATATGAACAACGAGAGTAGACATACTAAACCTGTAGGCATTAATTATTCCATCGTGATGCGTGTAGTCATTCGTGACTGCGCTACACACTGAAAGCAACCTTCTGATAAGTGTCATAATTCGGTTACAAGAAACGTTAAAGCTCCATAAATGCATACCTTTGCCTAATAACAAAGGCATAAATGTGTTTGGGTTTTCCCCCCCACGTTATATCAGTTGCACGGAAGTAGCTGGCAACGCAAGTAATCCGCGCGCTGCAGCTTTAAGCAGCTGCGCGCGCTCCCGCGGACGGCAATCAGTTTCTGGCAGACAATCACTTTTTGGCACAACACCGGAACAAAAAAAGCTTGACGGCAGATTCGAGTCGGGATGTAAACAGTGAGACACATGTCTGTTTAGTGCATGCAGTTGAGTCAAAGTAAGTGTTCTCTTAAAGCAAATGAAGGACGGTGGATATATATTTGGGTAAATAGCATGAAACTGTACCAGGCACTCCGTCATGTCGACAAGTTCAGAACCGTTTTCGACTTTGGCGGACGGGAAGTGGCTCACTGGTTCCCCGGACACATGGCTAAAGGTGACAGCTTCGGCTTTACATTGGCTGTAAAGTGTGGTTTATGGTGCTTTTGAAAATGCGGGTAATCTGGTGTTCGAGGTCATTTCTTGGTCACATAGTTGCTGAAATAATTTGTTCTTTGTAGGACTAAAACAGATGAGAGCCAACCTGAAGAGTGTGGACTGCATCATAGAAATACACGATGCCAGAATATCCTTTTTATTATATTACACCATAAAACAGTATCATCTTTTAAATAAAAAACAAACAGTGGTGTATTTAATTGTATCAAAATTCCAATAAAAACCGTATTTTCTGGAGGGTGCTGCATGATGCCAGCTGTCATAGCTTTTATTGTTGATATTTGGACATTATTCCGTGTTATTTTGTTAACCAATACCTTAATAATCGATGAGAGATTTTGGCATATTTTTAGGGTGAAAAATCTTTTATATTGGTGTAATTTTAATTTTAAGCCTGAATATTTTTATTTATAAAAAGCCCTTACCTCTACCTAAAGTACCTCTGCAACATCAGCGGATATGATGGGTTATGATTATATGTATAGATAATCTATACACTCTTAAAAACAAATTATTTTATAGACAACATAGCAACATAGCTTTGACAACAATTAAGCTTTGACTTTGAAATGGGGAAAAATGGTGTATATAGGTAGTGAGTTTTTTTCTATTTTTGATTTTCTTAAATATATTGAAGGACAGCAGACAAGGTCACATAAGAAAAAAGAGCAAATTGATATAAACATTAACAGTGTATATGGATTTTATCACCCTTTTTAATCCTTAAGAGAAACTCTTAAGAATAAGAACATTTTGTGCAAAAGGTACTCTATGCACCATGTTAACATTTTCATTGTAGAAGTGACTTTTTTAAGGCACGGCAGGAAAATAAAACAGGAAAGAAAAAAGCACATTGGTTTGTGATTCGGAGTAACCTTTTAAACTTTACTTAAAGAAAGAGCTACAGGAGAGACAGAGAGTTTTCACTATTATGCCAATAAACATGGTGCATAGTTGTGAAAATAGAAGGTGCATCACTGTGAACTGATCTGGGAGATGCACATGAGCTGATTTTTAAAAAATATATATTTATCTATGCAAGATTTTGGCAAGATAACAACTAAATTATGTAGAAAGTGGTTTAGTTTAGTTCAGAGCTTGTTTACCACCTGAGCAAGACAGGTGTTTCTAGTCCTCTACTAAGTACTCCACGTGTGTTCTGAATTTCAAAAATAGCATGTGGTCAGGTGATAATTTAAAACTGCGGGAGCCCTGTGATGTTAATCCTTAACTTTAAAAACATCCCATTCTCTGGAAGAAACCCGGTGTTTCAGGACACACTGAGTGCCAAACCACATTTGCTAATTCTCAACAAGATGGACCTCGCTGATCTGTCCAACAAGCAGGTACAAATTCTTGCAGCAGCTTTGGCAGAGTCGCATGTCAGCAGCATTTTACTGTACTACAGCTACATTTACTCTGCAGAGAATCCTGAAGAAGCTAGAAAAAGAAGGGATGACACATGTTCTCTTCACAGACTGCTTAAAGCAGAGAGACCACAACATCAAAAAGGTAGAAAAACATTTTACTGTTTGCAGCCATTTCCTACACAGCTAAAAAAGTTGCAAAAGTTATGAGCACAGATGTGCAAACTAATTCTGTCTTCTTTTCTTTAGCTGGTGCCAAAGGTGATGGATATTATTGCAAGCAAACCACGCTTTAACCGAGAGGAGGTACATTCAGTCTGGACGGTTAAACTATATTGTTTTAGTGCTCTGTGGCAGAGAACATATATCCTCACTGCTTCTATACAACCTCAAATTCAATTTCTTGCACAAGATATGAGGTATGTCCAGAAAAAGTGCCACAAAACTATAGAAATTGCACTCATATCCTCACCATGCTGTGAGTTTTGCCTATTAAATAATGACACGTCCCTCCTTATTGGCTATCTTAGTCTTTAAGCTACAAATATGGAAGCAAATTGCTCACCAGTGTCTTCTATGTTGAAGAAATTAGTTTTCTTTGAATGTTACATTTTCCTACTTCATTGATTTTATTTAAAATGCAACCACATTAACGTGTTAAACTTTCAGATTACAAATTACTGCCTGATGGTGATTGGAGTGCCCAATGTTGGGAAGTCGTCTCTTATTAACTCGTTGAGAAGAACAAATCTAAAAAAGGGTAAATGCAGAAAAGTTGTGGATTGATTTGAAGATTTCAGTATAACTTTCACCTCCTCATTAACGAGTGTTGCACTTGTACACTAATTTCAGGTCGTGCATCTCGAGTAGGTGGGGAACCAGGAATAACCAAAGCGGTCCTAACTAAAATTCAGGTGTGTGTGGAGAATGCGTTTGCCTTTGTTTGTGTTTTGATGGTCTGATCAACCATCCAGTATTTATAACTGCTGCTGTCCTCAGGTGTGTGAGCGACCCATAATGTACCTGTTAGACACACCTGGAGTCTTGCCTCCTAAAATTGAGAGTGTTGAAACAGGCATGAAGCTGGCCTTATGTGGTATGCAGATTTTTTTTCTCCCTAACATAATTATTGTCAGTTTGTATATATGATAAAATTATTTTTTTCCAAATAGTTGGATTTCTTGTTTATACAGAATGATTTGAAAATCTGTTTTTCTCCAGGAACTATACTGGACCATTTAGTGGGTGAAGACATCATTGCTGACTACTTACTCTATTCTCTGAACAGGCTAGGAAAGTTCAGGTGGAATTTTTCTTTCTCCTATTTTGTGTTCATGTGCATTTTTTATTTTTTTTATTTAGCTTTCTCTTGAATGTTTACTGTAAAGATGTGTTTGTGTGCAGTTATGTGGACAAATATGATCTCCAAGAGCCTAGTGACGACATCCAGCATGTCCTCAAACGCATTGCTGTAAAACTTGGAAAAACTCAGCGGGTCAAAGCGATTACTGGAGTGGGTAAGACACTGCTCATCCTATGCATACAACTGCTCTGTACAGTGTAATTAATGATTTATTTATCAGTGATTTGGTTTTATTTATTTGCTTTTTGACTGGGAACAAAATTGATGCCACTGCCTTGTCTGTGTTGCAAGCAAGCTTTGTAGTTTAGCATGAAGGCTTGAAATGGGGATAAAAAAAAAAAAAGTCTGCAGGCAGGAGCTTTAAATAGATATTTTTTATATATATTTAAAAGTAAAGTAAAGAAAAAAATCTTACTATTCCTAAAAAATAAAAGTGACTGCTTATATGCAACTGGCCATTTCCTTAGTTACTATTACTGGGTCAAGATCTGAAGACTGTGGGTCACCGCGTGGTCTTCTGCAACTGTAGCCCATCTGCTTCAACATTTCATGTGATGTGTGTTCAACATTCCTTGAGTTACTGCTGCCTTCCTGTCAGCTCAAAGCAGCCTGACCATTCTTCTCTGGCATCAACAAAAGCATTTTCACCCAAAGAACTGCCACACACTATTTTCCCTTTTTCTGGCCATTCTCTGTAAACCTTGGAGATGGCCGTGTGGCCATGTTCATTCTCAGTTTGAACTTTGGTAAGTGGTCTTGATCATGTCTGCATGCTTAAATGCATCAAGTGACTGGATGATCATATATTTGCTTTAATCAGCAGTTTAACCTACTGCAGTACCTTTTTTGAACTACTTGCCTTGGAGTCATTTTTGACCAGGACATGTCCTTCAACGCACATATTAAACAAATATGTAAGACTGCTTTCTTCCATTTGCGCAACATCTCTAAAATTAGAAATATCCTGTCTCAGAGTGACGCTGAAAAACTAGTTCATGCATTTATTACTTCCAGGCTGGACTACTGCAATTCATTATTATCAGGATGTCCAAAAAACTCGCTGAAAAGCCTTCAGCTAATCCAAAATGCTGCAGCAAGAGTCCTGACAGGGACTAGAAAGAGAGAGCATATTTCTCCTGTTTTGGCTTCCCTTCATTGGCTTCCTGTTAAATCCAGAATTGAATTCAAAATCCTGCTCCTCACATACAAGGTCTTAAATAATCAGGCCCCATCTTATCTTAATGACCTTGTAGTACCATATCACCCTATTAGAGCACTTCGCTCTCGCTCTGCAGGCCTTCTTGTTGTTCCTAGAGTATTTAAAAGTAGAATGGGAGGGAGAGCCTTCAGTTTTCAGGCCCCTCTTCTGTGGAACCAGCTTCCAGTTTGGATTCGGGAGACAGACACTATCTCTACTTTTAAGATTAGGCTTAAAACTTTCCTTTTTGCTAAAGCATATAGTTAGGGCTGGACCAGGTGACCCTGAATCCTCCCTTAGTTATGCTGCAATAGACTTAGGCTGCCGGGGGATTCCCATGATGCATTGAGTTTTTCCTTTCCAGTCACCTTTCTCACTCACTATGTATTAACAGCAGTGTTGGGACTAACGCGTTATTAAATAACGCGTTACAGTAACTACGTTATTATTGTGGTAACGAGCACGGTAACTAGTTATTATGCCAAAATCAGGAACGCGTTACTCGTTACTGGGATTTAGATAGGGTCGTTACTCGTTACTTCGTGTGGTGGCTATCGCGTAGCTTCCACAGATTCAGTAACATTAGCAAGTGGTGGAGGCCAGCAGGTGGATGAAGGAAAAGGGACGCAGAAGGAAAAGAGACCCGAGGCGGCCGCCGGTCCAAGTGTGAACTGAACTTCAGGTAAGAAGTTATGACCTGCAGTCTCTCTGGGTCAGAAATGAACCAAGTTTAGGTGGAGTTTATTTTCGTTATTCTGACTTTTTCCGTACTGCGTGCTAGCTAGCATGACGGAGTTTCTATACAGCTGGGTGGGTGCTATGATGTTAACGATGTTAAACTTTATTTTGTTCATAAGTTATTAGAGTTGCCAACCGTCCCGTCTGGTATTCAGAGAAAATATTACGCGTTTCTTATTGAGGTGAAAAGGAACAGTTTGTCCCGTAATTCAGCTACAATGAAAAAGGCACAAAGCTGGAGTTATTCTGTGTCTTTGCTGCACAGCTGCCTCTTCTCCTTTCATCCTCTCCCCTCCCTCTCCCGTTTCTACTTCAATCATGAAACTGATCAATGATCAGCTGATCGGCTCTCGTTTGTTTATCGCTCACTTTGCGCAGAAAGAGGAAACCAGGGGATGTCGCGCTAAACAACAGCAGCACATTTAAGCTTGATCAGCTGTTGTTAGAATTTATTTAATATTAATTTCTAGTATCAGCTGATGTTTGCTGGAGCCACAGCTGCAAAAAAGCTGCAGGTCATGATATCGTTTGGTTATCTGGTGAGAGGGAAACATGAAGATGAAACCAGGAGATGTCCTTACTGGATCATCAGAGTTGAACAGGTGATGGAGAAACAGGTTTACCTTTTAGGTGACATGAATGAGTTGAAGGGAAGTTATGAACTGTTTCTGAGAGACAAATAACCCCAGGATCCTTTTCTAAGCAGCTGACAGCTGGTAACTGTGCAGGGGCAGATCTAGCAAAGTGTGGCCAGGGGGGCATGTAGGGCATTAACAGGGAAAGGGGGGCACAAAGAAATACTTTTCTTTCTTATTCTCATTTAAAATGTCTCGCTTTTAAAAAATAATTATCTGAATCTTACAACAAACGATTGATAGATTGATACATATATACCATCAAAACAGTGACCATCACTGTCACAGCAGTGTTTGTTTTCATTCAAAGGCTTTATGATTTTTGCTATAATGGCGGCCAGTCTCTAGTCAAAATGCCCGGGATGATTTTTCTGTCCCAGTCCAGCCCTGTATGCAGCTCATCTGCAGTCTGGTGTTGCCTACATCTTCCTATTCAGAAGGCAGAATTTCCGAGTTCTGAGTACAATCGAAAGCACCACGACTGCAGTTTTTGTGTTGGATGTAAAAGGCGCGCATGGCGCTGTGACGTAGGCTAGAATCATGGCGGCGGTCAACAACGGTCCAGGCGTGGGATTTCTCTCGTGGAAATATGCACATTATCTTTTCCTTTCTATTGGTAGGTGGCACAGTGCACTTGTGGCAAGTAAGCAAGCTAGAAGACTGGCAAAGTTATGGAAGAAACACATTAACAAGAGAATTCTGAGTAAAACCAAAGTTACTTTCCCTAGTAACTAGTTACTTTGAAAGTAACGAGTAACTTGAAGTAACTGAGTTACTTTTGAGAGAAGTAACTAGTAATGTAACTAAGTTACTATTTTAAAGTAACTTACCCAACACTGATTAACAGACCTCTCTGCATTGAATCATATCTGTTATTAACCTCTGTCTCTCTTCCACAGCATGTCTTCTTTCCTGTCTTCCTTCTCTCACCCCAACCGGTCGCAGCAGATGGCCGCCCCTCCCTGAGCCTGGTTCTGCCGGAGGTTTCTTCCTGTTAAAAGGGAGTTTTTCCTTCCCACTGTCGCCAAAGTGCTTGCTCATAGGGGGTCATATGATTGTTGGGTTTTTCTCTGTATCTATGAAGCGCCTTGAGGCGACTTTTGTTGTGATTTGGCGCTATATAAATAAAATTGAATTGAATTGAATTGAATTGAATTCACGGGCAATCCTCATGGTTTGTTGCACTTTTCTCTTTTAACGGTTCAATCCCTTTTTTTCCTTGTCTCTTTCAGGAAATGTTACCATCACAATACCAAACTACACAGCAGCAGCATATGATTTCATAAGAGCCTTCAGGAAAGGAGAGCTGGGTCAAGTAATGCTCGACTGACCCGAGTCATTTTACCGACGATAACTAAAAACTGTTTCTGGATTTCTTCAAGAGCATATTAGTCTGTGTCTGCACTGACATGGTGCAGTTTTTTGGGCTTGTGGATAATGCAAAAAGTCACCAGACTCCTGTATGACTTGTAAATAAAAGACATTTATTAAATAGTCATTCTCAGTTTTGCTTGTAGGATACATGAGACAGATATCCAGGGTGGTGTAAACAGGATATTTATTGGCATAAAGACAGTGATAACAAACTCTTTAATTATTATGTACATCAGTGTAGCATATAATAGAGTGCACTTGTAAATGTGGAACAGTCTGTTGCTCCTGAGTGTCTTTTGTAGGTAGATAAATTTTTTTTTTTTTTGGAAGATGTAAACACCGTGAAAACCTTCCAGAGACACCGGTCGCTTTTGAGAACAGCGGTAGGTTTGCCTCTCATCCATGTCATGATCACAGATCTCAGATGAATTTCAGGTGTTATTAGAAAACAGTGAACTATTCAGAATGCGAAGACGATTGTGGAAAACTAGCTGTCCCAAAGCACAGCACTCTTACTTATTCTGTTATTTAAATTATTGTATAAAGAACGAAATGAAATGTGTTTCATTGGTTGAGTTTGGAAGCTGAACAAAAACACGTATTTTCCTCTGTAAAATAAATAAGTCCATATTTCAGAGAAAAATTACTAATACTGTTTGATTTCAGGGGTGAGAAAATGCTGGTGCCAGGTTCCTTTCAACTTAATAAATGTTATAAAGTAGCTGATAATCTGTACTGCCATATTTTAAATGAACTGCAGCAAGTCCAAACTTTATATTAATACACCGGTCTGCTTTTAAACACAGATAGATTCTCTCATTTGTACAGAGCTGCAGTACAGGTCACTTTTTATTTTGTGCATATTATTAAAAGTATATATTTTTTACATTTGGCAGTAGTTAAAATTGGCAGAAAGCAGCTCGGTTAGACTCTGAAGAGTCATTGGCATTTTGCTGATATGTTCTTCAGTGAAATACTAAGATTTAAGCTTTAGGGGTGGAAATTGACAGTAGTTCTGTTATATATGCAGAGATGAAGTCTGAGAGGTGAAATGTCCCCATGAATACTAAGCTGGTAACGCAGCCTGTTGTTTGCCGGTTGGAAAAACTGTAAAAAGTACAGTACAGTGATGCTTTTGTCATTGTTTTGTTCTGCTCCTGTGTGGCCGCTCTAACTGGTCTTACCCGTGCAGGTTCCAGTCAGTCCTCTGCATTATAATCATAACCTGGATGGAACTTCGGTTCTAGATCCAATCACAAATGTATCCTACAAATCACCCAAATACCT